>NC_037345.1:40812500-40850000 GCF_002263795.3 Bos taurus | reverse complement strand
TTGCAGATTTCTGTTTCCAGAAAAGAATGATTTAATATCATAAAATAAAGCTTCAGACCTCCATGCCAATTACTGTGTTTAAGTCACCGAAAGCCACCCAGGAAGGTTAGGGGAGCATGCCAGTGTTAAAGGAATGTGTAACCCATCTGCAAAGAGAGGCCAAGCTATGCTGCTTTCTGGGTAAGAAGAGCAGCTCACTAAAAGCTTCAACACAGTGAGAAGAAAATGTCAGACACCACAACCTCATTGCATTGGCAATAAACACGAGCCAATAACTAAATCATTGTCGCCGGTTTTACTTGTGGGTCAGGCTGAGAAATACTGAAACACATAATCAAGTTCTTACTGTATTTTAATAGAAAAAGGAAAACCATAGAGATCATAGCCTCCTGACAATTCCAAAAGGCTATGAAGCAACAAGGACTTGGTAGGGAGATAGGGACTCTCGGCTGAATGTGTGAACTGGCAGAGTGTGAACTGAGCCAGAAGACAGCCTTCGTCCCTGACTTTTCTGTAGGCCTCTGCTTAAAGTCTGCTTTGAGACCCCAAATGAAAGTTTCCAAAGAGGAAAAATGAAAGTCTACAAAACTAAAAACACCCTTCATGTAAGACCAAAGTACCTGAGGGTGCAGATGGCTGTATCTTACTATACATGTCCTCCAGCCCTGGGAACAATGCCCATCTAGTCGCAGTGTTCTATAACATGACAGCCACGCTTCACTCAGCAATGACTAGCTTTTGGTTTAAAAAAAAAAAATAAAGGCAATATTTCACAGATCAATCAAACAAAGGTATGGTATTCAAATTATTTTAACATCAAGTATCTTTCAAAGCTCTAAATATATATAAGGGGACTAATTGTAAACTTCTCCTAGAAACCCAAATCCAAATTCATGTTGCCATGAGAATTCAATGATAATAAATTACACTCTTCTAAGTAAAGCATCCACTGTAATAAAACACCCACCCTAGAGAACTTAGAAGCCCTGATCCCAGCTAAAAGGATTCATGCCTTTAGAATTCTGGGCATATATATTACTTTTCTGTCAGTTCTCTCAACTTCTCTCAATTACTGATGTTCTCTATGTAATGAATTTTCTGAGGTTTGATGTGTGATTATGGCTATATTTTTATCTATATGTTTTGTGGTTCTTGTACTTAAGCTTTTTGCTCAGAAATCCTTTATTAAAAGTACTAAATTGTAAAAAGCACATTCATATTTCATTCAGTGTTCCATACAGAAATGTGAATTTTTTACAGCAAACACAGCTGCATAAAGTTACCATAAAATAACACTCTTAGACTATAGATCTCTACTCTTGGAACATTTTGGTTCAGAAGTAACTTTACTGAAACTAGATTTTCTAGAACATTTCCATCTTCTTCCTGACACAAACTCATCACTACCTTTTCAAATTTCCAAATCAAAAATCAGACGTTAAAAATTCCCTTTGAATCTTGTGCACTTTTAGGCAAGTCAAAAGCAAACCCAAAGACATTTCAAACTTGATTTGTCCATCTCTGAGACCCTGACAGTTTTCATTTGTCCTATCAAAATAGTAGAGGTAAGAGCCTTACAAACCCAACACACACACACACCCATGTGGTAGTAACAGGTCTTTATACCTTAACTTGAAATGAACAAGCAGAGGAAACAGAGGAGTCTCGCTGTGGAGTGAGAGGGCCCAGGTATGGAGCCAGGCAATGGCACAGCAGAGACAAGATAAGGGCCCCCCTCAAGTCCGGCACCCCGCTCCAGCACTCTTGCCTGGAAAATCCCATGGACAGAGGAGCCTGGTGGGCTGCACTCCATGGGGTCGCTGAGAGTCGGACACGACTGAGCGACTTCACTTTCACTTTTCACTTTCATGCATTGGAGGAGGAAATGGCAACCCACTCCAGTGTTCTTGCCTGGAGAATCCCAGGGACAGTGGGGCCTGGTGGGCTGCCGTCTATGGGGTCGCACAGAGTTGGACACGACTGAAGCGACTTAGCAGCAGCAGCAGCAGCAGCAAGTCCTGCAGGTTCCAAGATATCAGTACAAGCCAACAAGAGAGGAGAGGAACTCAAAGACTGACCAGTGTAAACGAGCATCTTTTTGCAAAACATCTCTCCAGGGAATGCACACGCAGGCCTGGCCAGCTAGCAAGCCACTGACCTTTTGACAAAAAGGAATGTAGAATTAAAACTGCCAATAAGGCAAAACAATTACTCAACACACAGATTTCATGAGCAAATGAATAAATGAGTGAATAATGTGGACATTTGTCAGTGGTAGTCAGCATAATAAATGAATCTGATATTAAAATGTGGAGGGAAAGAAACTGATGTGACCCTCTGTCAAATTACATCAGCCCACATGTGAGGGACCTGCCCAGGCCTGGCCCGGGTTCCATCCCATGGTGGACAGACCAAGGATGGGCCCTTGATGGCACATGTCTCTCCCCCTTCTCAGCGGCCCCTCCTGCCTAAAGACCAGCCCCTAACTGGAAAGGCTGGGGCAGACCCAATCCTGCCTAGAAGAGTCCTCCAGGTGACCGGGGGGACTCCCAGACCCCAAGACCAGGCCCAGGGTCACCAAATGGACTTCACCTGGCCAGGACAGCGTGGGGTACAGGATAGGCCCACCCAATACAGGGGCCCCAGTGCCACGCTCAGCCTCCCACCTGGGTGCTGAAGAAAAGCAGAGAAACCACCAATCACAGCTTCTCTATGAGGGAAGGGGTTGGGTTCAGGATGTATCTGAGGGACACGGAACCTGGGCTGAAGCTCCCTGGGAAAACTGACCGACAGGATGCCCACTTCAGGGCACACCCCTGGTCCCAAAGCCTTAATTTACCAAGCTGACTGAGAGCTCTCCACCCTGCCCGCACACATGGGGTGCTCAGGGGGTCCGGCGAGAACACCAGCTCTCCCTCTGCAGTCTCTGCTGCTAGCAGGCTCCTCCCACCCAGTAGAAGCCCATGCGGATTTTGTCCATTTCCCTGGTGGGGAGCCCACACCATCCACCCCAGTTGGAGAACCGAGGCCCAGAATAAAGAAAGTGCAGTCTCTCAGGCCTCCCTAGTCTTCTTGGGTTATTTTCCTGGGCTTATACTTGAAACTTTGCAAAATTTCAGATGAACAAATGTGCTGGGGACAGAGTTGCCTGCGCCAGGCCGAATCCCCAACCCAGAGGTAAGGGACAGCCAGCAGCCCTCCCAAGGCCATGGACCCCTCTCTGATGGAGGCACCTTTGCCAACTGGCAGAGAGCTGCAAACACGCCCTTGCTCCCACAACTCCTCTCCAGGCTCACTAAGGGAATTTGAGCCAGTCTGTTACCCATCATTTCCCCCAAACTGGGGGAAATAAAGGCACTGGCCAAGAGCCCGCAAGGCTGGTTGCTCCATGGGAGGCAGTCCCGTGGGTCCTGGCCTCCCGCCCTCTGTAATGTGGCCACCACAGCCCTCTCCCCACACCCCTTTCATTCTGGACTGAATGGGAGCAAGGCACTACTCAGGTCACCTCACCTGTCAGCCCCAGTTTGGGGAAAATCACCCTCTCCTTCCCCCTTCACTGGGAACAGGCCGCATAGCCCACCAAACAGGCTTCCCCTTGTTGAATTAGCAAAGTGAGGAGGGCAGGATCTGGGTGACAAATTTGACTCCAGCCCTAACCAATTCTCTGAGACTCAGCTTTCCCATCTGGAGAATGGGGTAATGATTTCCTCTCCCTCCCTTCAAGATTTCTGTAACGCTCAAATAGAGAAAGCATAAGTGAACTGGCTTTAAAATGTGTCTGTCAGTTCACCAGGCAACAACCCCAGGATCTCAGGCTGTGTTTCCTCAGAAGAGGCCCCGAGGCCAAGACTGAAGAGCAGAGGTCTGTGCAGGAGGCGATCCCAGGAGTGGCCAGGGCGGGCTAGTGGGGAAGTGGGGGAGGAAGGAAACCAGGACAGAGCAGGCTAAGCAGTGGGCTAGACTGAGGGCAACTGGGCCTCGATCCCACCTCGGTGTTCCGAGACCCTGAATGGGACCCACAGCAGGTGGTCCCAGTAAAGAAGTAAAGAGGCTGGGCTCCATCTGCCAGCTGCCATCCCAGAATTGAAGAGGGCTACCCTGGAGGTATTACCCCCGCAAACTCTCAGCCTGCACCCAGCACAGGCCACATACACTCCAGTGGAGAGACAGACAGAAACAGAGAACCCAGGCAGAGCTTCTGACACATGCCTTAGGCAGCCGCAGAGGGCTGTGTGGGCCAGAGGATACTGCCATGTCTGGCCATGTCAGTGTCAAAAAACAAACATGTAACCAGATACTCTTTTCATAGACAACCTATATGTGCGCATTAAGTCACTTCAGTCATGTCTGATTCTTGGCGGCCCCCATGGACTGTAGCCTGCCAGGCTCCTCTGTCCAAGGGATTCTCCAGGCAAGAATACTGGAGTTGCCTTGCCCTGCTCCAGGGGATCTTCCTGACCCAGGGATCAAACCCACGTACCTTATGTCTCCTGCATCGGCAGGCGCATTCTTTACCACTAGCACCACCTGGGAAGCCCTATGGGCGTCTGCTTTCCAGAGAAACCATGAAACTAGCTGATCATAGACGCTTAGTGAAAAGAAGCACTTCGGCAGCTGTCCTGGGATAAGCCTCCAGTCAGCCCATCTCTGTCCTCTACCTTCAGCCCTGGATCCATCTCTCCATCACACAGAACCTGCCATGGGCACAGATGCACCAGCTGCTGAGCTAACCAGTGGGACTGGGACAGGGTTCTGCCCTCCAGGAGCTTGGAATCACGTCTGAGAGATAGGATAGGCTTGATGGCAGTGAGAACACAAGTGACATGCCTTATCCCCTTTCCAGGAGACCTGAACATCAGCAGGGCTTGAGAACACCCTCTCTTAATTTGGAGCATCTAGGTGTTGAAAAATGATAGATAACCAAAGAGTCTAGAACCAAAATGCTTGCAGGTGAAAATCTCAAGTGTCCATAAAATCCAGTGAATCAGAACCACTGATTGCTTGAGCATCTCTGCTACTGGAGGTCTTCCCACATTGGTATTCCAGCTCCCGTGTCAGGAAAAAAAAAAAATGTAAAAATCACAGATAAAATAGAGATTATAGCCTAGTAGAGGAAAAGAGTGTGAACTAAGTAACTTGCACAGCACCGCGTATGACAGTATCACCTGTCCCTCCTTTGCCAGCCAGACCTGGTGAGTGATTATCTGGTGCATCCATTCCAAGCACACCAATGCTCTCTGCAGGCAGGCATCGGGGTGCAGGGCAAGGCGAGGGAGGGACGCACAGCTCTGCCCTCCAGGACAGTGAGGACAGGGCAAAAGACCAGCCCAGGGACAGGTCAGCCTCCTGGAAGAGCGTGGGGCACTCTGGCCTGGGCTGCTGCGGAGTTTATGTGGAGGATGGGGGCGAGGGAGCTGACCTTCTAGACAGCAGGCATAGCAAGAAGGCCCACCAGGAAAGTGGGGGTGCCTGGAGCGTGTGAGTTATCAGCTAACAGGAGTCGTTCAACCAGTGGCTTGTGGGCTGCAGCCTGATCCTCTCTGCTCTACAGACTTGCAGACTGCAAAAGAGGACTCTTTCTCTTGAGAGTGTCCCAAGGCTGAGTTCTAGAGCTGAGCTGCAGTCCTGTGTCTGTCACTCAGAGACTGTGAGAACTCAGTGTCTCACTTCCTCTGCTGGAGTCCCAGTCCCTACAGACAACCCAGGTCTCTGTGCGTATCCTGTGGGATCCTGCACATGACCCTGCAATGCAAAGCCAAATGCAACAGGCATGGTGAGAGGGACTCAGCCCCAAAGACTTGAAACCCCGGGCTGGAGCTCCCAGAGCTTGCCTGCAGCAGAGCTGGAACGGGAACGTCCCCCTGGTCCCAGAGCATCCTCCATGTGGCCATGCTCCCAAGTTCTTCCTCCTCCAGGACAGAGCCTTCCACCTCCCTCGGGCTTTTGGAGCATCAATTCAGTCTTCATGGGGGCTTCTGAAGAAACTGGGCGCCCTTTATTCCCTCATTACTGTGATGATACATGTACTATCTTATTTTAGACGATTTCCTCTGCCTTACCCCCAAGCTTTTTTATGAGTGATCGACAAAATACTGTATACAAAGTTATAAAAATTGTTTGCATAATGTGCTCAAAACTGCTCTACATCTTTATTTAACATCAGTGTCATCGCCATGAAAGTAACCTGGGTCCCAGCACCTTGATATCAGCTCCACAGAGCCCTCCACGCGCCCTCCTCAGCCTGGCAGACCTGGGGCTGATGTCACTGAGCACACACAGCACCTGGCAGGGACCCGTCTGCACCCTGACTGCTAATTCCCGTATTCCCTGGCCTTTTTTTTCCAGCATCATACATTATATTTAAGTCTCTCCAGCAATACAAATTTCAATTTGGCCAAGCTCTTTAATATTAATAGTTGTCAATCCAAATGCAGAGTGCATAATAAAAAATTTAATCGAAACGAATAGCTCACATATTTCTCTACCTCCTAAATATAGTTACCAATTAGACAAAAGATTTGGTTATATAACTTTGTAGAATTAAGGCCACCTACTAAAGACCACCAGTTAGGGCTAAGAAAGCCAAAATACCGGATTCCTTCCTGTTAATTACTTTGACAGACAGAGCGCCTCTCGCCCTCCATGTTCCTGTATTCACTGGTACAGACTGTGTTAACGGAATTCACAGGCATGCAATTCAGGGGCGACTGGAGCTAGTTTATAATCACAAAGTTATCAACAACGATAAACCCTCATTTCTACAGCACTTTACAGTTTACAAAGTGTTGAGAGGGAGGGATAACACAAAATCACCACCATCACCACCACCCCATTTCACAGACAGGATAACTGAGGCTCAGGAGACGCAGAGTGCTGCTTGGCAAGCTGGTCAGAGTGGTCCTGGAGTCCAGGGCTCTGATCCCAGGGACCAGACTTCTTCGGCTGGCCTCAGCTTCCTACTCCTCAGATACAAAAGTACTACCGTCATTCCCATTTCACATGAGAACTGAGGTGCTTTGCCCCCATTTCCCTGCTCTTTGCTGAGAACTCACAAGTCACCACTGGACCAGGGCAGCACAGGTCCCCAGCGTCTACCAAGACCAAAACAGCACAGCTGCAACATCTCCTCGGGCGGGGCAGGGATGAAGGCAGACTTCCCCACATGACCATCGAGGGCCTGTTGGCGAGTCCCAGAACCTCAGTGCCAGGGTGACCCCTGACAGTCCAGCATTTCAGAGACTTACTGACCCAGAAGGGACCCTGCCTCTCACGTCGAATCCAACCCCTTCATTTTGCAGCAGCAGAGGCAGTCCTGGAGTCCACGGTCACGGTGCTGCTTAGTGGCAGAGCTGGGGGACAGAAGCCCCCACATACGCTCATGCTGGTGTGCTCAAGCTCTGAGGAGTCCAGGGGTCTGGGCAACCCCCTGGCCTGCCCGTGGCTCCCCGGTTGCAGTGCATCCTGCTGGGCACTTGGGGTATTTCTTCTGCAAACGACTGCAGGCCTCCTTCATGAGCTGCTCTGGGCTCGGCCCTGAGCTACATCAAGCAGGAAGTTTAAATGAAATGGCTCCCAAGTTCCTTAAATGGTTTAATAAAACATATACTGACTGCAATGTGCAGTTTATAGTGGCAAACTATTGCCCCTCAGTTGGGAAAAATGACCTCCAGTCGGCAATATTCCTTTCAGCTTCATGATTCTAGTCCGCTGTTGGCCATTCCCTCAACCCACCGGGCAATTCTTTTCCATAACAAGGCCGACTGAAGCCACCGCGTGCGTCACTGCCGAAGGTGCCTCCACAAGGCCCATTCCGTGATGAGACAAAAGGCACGGTGGACAGTTGACACTGACGCCTGAGAGCAAAGGAACGCTGCTCGGAGAGCAGGGAGACCCAGAAAATAAGTGCAGGGGCTTCAGAGAGCTTCAGGGAAATTAAATGCGGGATCAGACAGAAAGGGGTGTGTGTGTGTCTGTGTGTGTGTGTGTGTGATCCCTACTCAGAATCACTCAGAACCAGGATGGGCAACAAGTTAATCAGATCCGGTGGGGAGTGCCTGAGCTCCACAAACGCTCTTGGCATCTTCAGCCATAAGATTTAGAAAACGCAGGGAGGGTATAATGTGAATTTCTAAAACTCTACTGTGTTAATAACAAATAGCTATTAATAACGCTTCTAATCACACATGCCATTTCCGATATTTGGTGCTGAAAGGTTCTGCCTCATCTAAAAAAGTACTGGAATTTGACTGCCAGAAACTGATGACCTTTTATCCTAAACTGTGCATTGAGATGGCTTGTTAAGCTCATTAGTATTATATGGTGAATTAGATTAGACATTTTATGATTTTTCAAAAAAGGCTTTTTTGATATAAAAAAAGCAGCAATTTCCTTTTTTGACATTTTTCATTTTTAAGGTAATAAAAATGGCACATGTGTACCATGGCATAATGGATTAATTAAGGAATATTATGTTTATCCTAACTCTTAACCGAGTTGTACATCTTCATAACTCACTCATAAAAATTAATGCATTATCTTATACCACAGGATGATAGACCTATTTTTACCAAACCTGCTCAGAATACATTGTTCTAAATTGGATTATTCTGAGAAACAGTGGATAGCATATTCTGATATCGTCAATCCAGAATTATATTGTTATTTTAAAACGTTATATTAGTATATATAAAATCCAAACCTTCTTCCTCCTGTGGCTTTGAATCGTCAGGCTATTCTGGCTCTTAGGAGATCAAGCTGCTCCCTCCGCCTCACTCACATGTAGCCTATTTTCTATCTCCTTTCATTCACAATAGATTTGTTGCTTAAAAAACACATGCACTGCATCAAAGAATCACCGGACAATAATTTTTGGCTATTTCTTTGTGTCTTGATGGTAGATGTGAATATAAAAGAATATTCATGCAAGATTCATAAAGGCCCCAGATTTCTAAATCAACAGATGAAAAATCCCTAAAAATAATAATGTCCAGATGTTGCTTATTTAAATGAGCTGTTGCCATTTAATGTTGCCAATCACAAAAGTGAAAGAATTTGTGAATTTCAAGGTATTCATAATTTACAGAGGATTATAATTTTTTATCAAGGGAGCATCCAGGGCGATTAAAGTCGGCAATTTCAATAAATACAAATGATTCTCTCACAGAGGCTACCTTTATAACCTTGGCCTCACACCACAAAGCCCACACTCTCCTGTTGCAGATTCTTTCTTTTCCAGGCCCCCTTCAGGGGGAAATGTAACTTGCCAGGCCTAAAATGCAGATTGTTTTTAATGTGCTAGAACTTCAGAATTGGAAGGACTCTTAGGAATCATGTAAACCTAATTTCTCTTTTTATTGGTGAGAAAATTGAGGTCCAGGAAAATGTCTTTCCCAAAGTCCCTCAGCTGAGAAGAAAGAAGCTTCTGGAATCTGAGGTGCAGGCTGGTGTACTGTCCATCCAGTAAAATGTAGATTCAGAGTTAATATAATTCCAGGACACTGGCAATGCCAAAGGAGCTTATGAAAATAGACACAGGCCCCTTTCCGCTTCCCAGGTAGCTCAGTCAGTATAGAATCTGCCTGCAACACAGGAGACCCGGGTTCGATCCCTGGGTCAGGAAGATCCCCTGGAGAAGGAAATGGCAACCCACTTTAGTATTCTTGCTTGGAAAATCTCATGGACAGAAGAGCCTGGTGGGCTACATCCATGGCGTCACAAGAGTCAGACATGACTTAGCGACTGGACCCCCACCAGTCACCACAAGGCCCCTTTCCAGACCAGCACACCTCCAGGTAGGGGCCTGGGAACCTGCTCAGAAAGCTGGCTCCCCCAGTAATTCCTAAACCACCACCACAAGGGGCTCCCTGGTCCATACCTCCCAGAGTCCTAAAGTTTCTTGGGAATGAGTGAGATAGAATGAAGCAGTCAGCAAGCTGTTCTTTCGTGACTGACAATGTCAAGGTGCCCGTCGCAGAGCTACCAGCGTTAGGAAACTCTCTTTCAAATTGCCACCATGAGAATCTGTATCTGATAGCTGAGAGTGTGGGTGGCAGAGCCCAGCCTGACACATGTGAGATCTCCCTCTGGGAAACCCTGGAAGAGACATGAAGCTCCAACTTCACATTCTGGGCCAGGCTGAAGCCCCGGCTTCCCTGGTCCTCAGCACTGCCCAAGCTCAAGGAAGAGCAGGGCCCCTCTGCACAGTTGATGATGCGGGTGTGACCCACAGGGGACACCCGGGTTCACCTGGGCATGCGGCCTCTGGCACAGCTGCAATCTGGAGGCTGGGCTTGACCCAGAGCACATGCTGATGCATCTTTGATTTCTGTGGATTCCGAGACTTAGCTCACTATTCTAAAGGGAAAGGGGTGCTGGGAGGATCTGGTTGGATTCTTGGGGGCATGAGGTCTATGGGGAAAACTCACCTCACATAGTACACTCTCTGCAGGGCCAGGGGGCTGCTGCTCTGTGTATGGACTGCAGTTCAGCACAGACTCACGACCTGGGCTGCTCATTTAGCCTCATGAAAGGACTACCTGAGGAACAGCCTCACCTCAGTACACGGCCACTCCATCCCCTGAGCCATCGGCCACTCCACAAATTCTAATATCTGCATCTAATCTTTCGACTACATCTTCCCGCTACCCTGCAGAAAAGATGGCACGTGTCCCACCTGGGCATCTGGCATCTGTGTCCCTGTTGGGGGGAAAGGTTTATCTCCAACCTCACAAGGTGCAGCTCCATTCCAGAACACGTCAGCCATCCGAAGTGAACAACCTTTTTCAAGTTCATTCATAAATACCTCAAAGGTTCAAAAAAGAAATGCCTTGGGGTCATATGTGTTCTATTATTAATAAGAAAATCACTTAGGTAGACATTGTAATAAGCTGGATGTAAACTTTCCCACACACACCTTTGCCAGGCACACTAAGAGTTCATCGAATTACATCTAGAAAGACTCTGGTAGTCAAGCATCTACTAGAATCAGTGTTCCCCATGCATGCTGATTCCCTTCAGTCACATCCAACTCTCTGAGGCCCCGTGGACTATAGCCCGCCTGGCTTCTCTGTCCATGGGAGTCTCCAGGCCAGAATACTGGAGTGGGTTGTATTGCCCTTCTCCAGGGATCTTCCTGACCCAGGGATCAAACTCAGGTCTCCTACATTGCAGGCAGATTCTTTATCATCTGAGGTGCCAATCAGCCTTTCATTAGACCCATTTAGTTGAAAGATGGACAAACTGAAAGGAAAGTGCTTGGTGTGAGGCTGGCCTGGGCTTCAGAGGATTTTGGAAATCGTGTGGGAAAGGCCTGAAACACAGGGGAAGCCGCAGAGCTCTGGCCACTGGGAGAGTCTTGGCTGGCTGGAGCCTCACACTGATCGTGGGGCACCTCACACAATCAGTAAGCCTCTGCTCAGAAAGCTCTGCTCACACGTCTTCTCGCCTCTGCCAAACCAGCTCTAAAAATTCTTAGACCCATGTCACATCGGGAAAGCCCAGTGCAAGTGCAAGATCAACAGCAGGCAGTCGAATGAGGGTTAAAGGACGCTGCAGCCCCCACCCCCGAGGGCGCAACTGATGACACCTGGAAGACCACTTGTGTTCCTGTGTGCTCCCTTCCCCGCATCCTCTGACCTGCGCACCCTGGGTGAACAGGGAGAAGAACTCGCTCCAACACGACGTCTCAGCAAGAACCTGCTGTGTTGGACACATCCCGATCCCCAGGGCTGCTCGGCAGAAAGCAAGCTCAGGGCTGGCCAAGCCAGCACTCTGCGGTTAAAAGCAGCAGCCACAGAAGCAAGACCTGGACCCAGAGATCCACACACCCTGTCCCCTGGCTGGTTCCCAGACTCTCCCCCAGGCACTTCTGCATAGTCAAAGGCTGCAGGAAGCGGGTGTGACCCAAGAGGAAGCTCAGTGGCCGAGGCCTCCTGGGTCTGTGACCAAGGACAGCCACAGTGACCTCTTCCAAGGGGCTGGCAGCTCTGGGCAGCCACAGGCTCTGAGTGCTGTCACCTGGCCCAAGCCTGTCATCTGGACAATGGACCTGCAGGGCCAGTGGGCCTGCTCTGTTCTTCTCCCCAAATACCAGCAGGACAGGCCTTGGCCGCGCACTCCACTCCCCGGACCAAGAGCCATGTCTGCTTCCCCCAGCCTGAATCCCTGCCACTTTCCTCCACCCTCTCTGAGCCTGGGAGGCAGCAGCAAATCCTTGGGATACACAAAATGGGATAATGACAGTACTTACTTCACGAGGTCGTTACAAGAATTAAATGAGGGCATGCCCATCAACTGAGGACCAGCGCCTGGCACTTGGCAAATCGTCACTCGGCCCCAGCAGCGGCCCACACTGGATTTCACCACGGGCTGGGCTGCAGAGCGCCAGGCCAGGCCTCCCGAGGCCTCCCGGGAGGTGTGAACACTTAGAGACAAGAGGGGGCGCGCAACACCTTCTGTGCGACAGGGCGGGATTCTGGGCGAAAAACAACCACATCTGGCAACAAAGAGGGCCAAGGAACCTGCTTGGTTTTCCTCTCAATTGGAGAGTAAATATTCACCAGCCTCATGATTAAAAGTCTTGCCTTCAGTTCAGAGGTTTGCAAACATTTTTTTCTACCCACAAACCTTTTCCAAATGAGAGCTTACCAAGGGAGCTCACTGCGTAAAACAGATGGCCACGAAGTGACCCTGGCCGCCTGCGCCCACTCCCTCCTGGTCTGTGTAATGACCACCAACTTAACTGAACATATTAGGCCAGGGCTTCCCAGAGTGCAGTCAGTGGACCAGCATCAACACTGCCTCAAAATTCGTTAGAAATTCAAATTCTTGGACTCCACCCCAGATCTTCTGAATCAGAAGTCAGGGTCGGGGCCCAAAGCTGTGTTTTCACAAGCCACCCCCCCAGGCAACTTCAGACACTGTTATACCAGCAGTTCATACCCAGTGACATGTGAGCATCCAGGCTCAATGTCTACCCCTGAGGTGACTCCTGATTTGACTGGTCTGGGGTGGGGTCCACTGGTGAGTCCTGGAAGTTCCCCAGGCAGAGTAGTGAGCAGCCACCTCGTCTCAGCAAGCCTCCATGTGGCCCAAGGGGCAGCAGGAGCAGCGTGGCCCGGGACCTGTTATCTGGATGTCTAATATGATATATGGAGCTCTGTCCCTCAGACCTACTGAGTCAGAATCTGCGTGTCACCAAGATCTCCCAGGGGACTAGGTGGTCTAGTTGGTCCTGTTGAAGACCTGGAAAGAATCTTAGACACCACATGGTCCAAACCACTCACCCCCTGGGTGGTCACCTGAGGCCACATGGCCTGAGACTTCCCAGGTGACCACAGTTACTGCAGCAGGGGGGATCAGAGCCAGCCTCCTCACTCCCAGGACAGCTCTCCTCCCTACGTCCAGCAGCCAAGCATGCTTCCCTCAACCTTCCCTCTGAACGTCTCTGCATCTTCAGTCCCTGAGGCCTCAGAGGAGAGAGGGGATGGAGGCTGCTCCTCCTCCCTGAGAAGGCAGGGAGCTAGAGGTGTCCAGGGTGGCAGAGATTCCCACTGGCCATCAGCAAACCCCAAAAACCTTTCCAGGGCTGGTGCCACTCACTGTCTTGTTAGCGGAGGCCTGATATTAGTTGGGATGTCACATTTCTAGAAACACTGAAATCATGTTTAAACACACACATATGTGTGTGGCATGGAGAGGAGAAACAGAAATTTGGTGAACAAATCCCGCGTGGGCCAGACTTACGATCTTTACTGCAGATGCTATCCCAAGTTTTATTTTGTTAAAGAACAAACACTACACTGTTTTGCCATGCTCACTCATAAGAGCATCATATGTGCTATTAATTGTGTTTAGACATGAAACAATCTACACATACGGACAGGAGGACAAGTTGATTGTCCTACAGTATGTCAGAAAGAAAATAAAAATGGCTTTAGGGTAGGGAAAATTCACCACATACTCATCTCTACCACCACCCTGACAAATACACACACACACACACACACACACACGACCTCCTCCTCCCTATCCAAAGTTTCCTCCCCTCTGGACTGTCAAGGTTTGGTTCACCACCAGGCCAAGAACCAAATTTAATCTTTAAACAGAAAGAAGTCATGGGTATCTCCATTTCCTGGACACATAGACGTATGTTACCACTCATTTCTCTAACTGATTCTTAAGCACAAGGCCACTACCAGGCTAATTCACCCCTTGAGCACCTACCAAGCACCACTAGGTGCTGGTCCCTTGCTTGAAGCATCACATACATTTTCAAGGATGAAACTCAAAATCCAAAGTCACTGCTGTCTCTCTTGCATGGTGCTAACATGTCGTTCACATGTGCTAACATGTCGATCACATTATCGACTCCAGTTAGCATACTTCCCTTTGCGCAAAATGAGCCAGAAAACTGTAAGGACAGGAGTCTAGTTCTGCCAGGCTTAAATCACAGACAAAAGTTCATGAAAAACATCACTGTGCTTTACTCTGCAACCACATGAAGCCTATTGTTGAAACACAGCAGCTCCTGCGGCGGGGAAGGCTGTGTGCTCTCAAATGTGAAAGGAAATCCCATCTCTTCGCTTGAGATGGACACAAGACCAACCGTTTCCTGAGCCCCAACATCCCCAAAGCACTTGGATTAAGAGATTGTTTCCACCATGAGCACAAATACATACAATCAACTCAGACTTCTCTCTCCAATGACGAAAGAGCAAAAAAACTATCCACTCTCTGTCTTCTGTATGAAGAAATGTCAGAAGGCTCCTGGTACCAAGTCCACACATTGTGGACGACCAAAAGAGTGGCAAGGAGGGGACGAGTCAGACAGCTGCCTGATCCCTCGTTAGCAGCAGCTGGCCGTCTGAGTCCGAGAGGCCACAGGGGTGCCCAAGACCGTCTGTGGAAATGGGACAGCAGTCTCCACATTCGGAGAAAAAGATCTGAGGTGGGTCAAAGAGATCCGTGCCAAGATTCATGCCAAACAACATGTGATACAGAGAATGAAGGGGGAAGAATCAATTAGCGTGTTCCCCTATGTACCATATACCCTGGCTTTCTTTTCTCTGGGGTAGAGAATAATTCAGTTTTTTAATGCAAGAAGAAGTTATCGATTTGCTTAGCTTTTCCTCTGTCCTAAGGAAATGTTATACATGTAGGATGCAGGCATCCTGAAACTGCCTCCTTCTTCAGCAGGGTTGAGAGCTCGGCCCACCATGCATTATCGGACACCAGTCTTGGAATTTAAATAAAAGAAACAAAGGAAAGCTCAGCTCACCTACACCTCCTCCCAGCTTCATTCTCGCCCTCAGTTTGCCACCTCTCCCAATCACAGCATTAAGTTTTTACACAATTACAGTTCTTTTTCGACTAGGACCTGATTTCAGGCTCACTAAAACCCCAGCAGGCACTCTGTAAAGAGCAACATCGAAACAATCACATTCAAAGGGAGAGTGACCAGCACACAGAGACAGGCCTGGGCTGTCCTGGTTTCTTGGTTTACAAGCCATTTTCTGATGTGTGATTTGTAAGTTATCTGTGCTGAGCCTCAGTTTCTTTGTCTGCAAAGTGGGTTGCTGAGATTATACAAGACAAGGGGTCCCAAGGTCTGATCACAGGGTAGGGTTGGCTGATGCCTTCTGTAAAGGGCCAAGTGGGAAATATTTCAGGCTCTCCAGGCGACACAATCTGTCCCAACTTCCCTACTCAGCCATTACAGCGCAAAAGCAGCCACAGATGATACGTAAATGAATGGGGCTGTCTGTGTGCCAAGAAACCTGCATCTAAGAACGCTGAAATTTGAATTTCATGTACTTTTCATGTGTCACAACACGGTATTTTTCTTTTGATTTTTTTCATTCATTCAGAAATGTAAAAGCCATTCTTTGCTTTCACAAAAGTAGGCAGAACCACAATGAGCTACTACTCCACACCCATTAGGATGGCTACTATCAAAAAGCAGCAGAAAATAAGTGTTGACAGGAATGTGAAAAAAAAAAAATGGAACCCTTGTGCACTCTTGGTAGGAGTGTAGTAAAATGGTGCAGCCACTATGGAAAATAATATGGCCGCTAAGTCGCTTCAGTCGTGTCCGACTCTGTGCGACCCCATAGATGGCAGCCCACCAGGCTCCCCGGTCCCTGGGATTCTCCAGGCAAGAACACTGGAGTGGGTTGCCATTTCCTTCTCCAAGATAATATGGCAGTTTCTCAAAAAATTAAAATTACCATATGCTCCAGAAGTTCCAGCAGTTCCAAACGTAAAAGCAGGGTCTCCAAGAACTCTAGTTGCACACCCATGTTAAGAGCAGCATCATTTACCATAACCAAGAAGTAGAAGCAACTCAAGTGTCCACTGGTGGATGGATGGATAAACAAAATATGGTATGTGTAACACACACACACACAGGAATATTATTCAGCCTTAAAAAGGAAGAAAGTCCTACCACTGCTACAACATGGAAGAACCTTCAGGGCATTATGCTAAGCAACATAAGCCAATCACCAAGGGACAAAGACTGTATGATTCCACTTACATGAGGGACCTAGAGTAGTCAAATCCACCAGTACAGAAAGCAGAGGGACGATTGCCAGAGGGTGGGGGAGAAGAGAATGGGGATTTACTGTTTAATGGGTACAGAATAGCATTTTGGGAAGATGAGAAAGTTCTGGAGGTAGATGGTGGTGACGGTTGCACAGCATACTTAATGCCACTGACCTGTACACTTAAACATGGTCAAGGCAGAATTTTTTTGTATTTTTTCAGAATGGTTAAAGTATTTCTAAATGTTGTAAAAAAAATAAAAAACAGGCAGTGTGCAGATATTGACCCCCCACCCCCAGGCTGTGGTCCACCAGCTCCCACCGTAGGACACCACAGTGAACATCATCCCCAAAAAGGAAAAATGTGGAAAGGTTTCAAGTTACAAGTGAAAAGAGGGCAAACAGATATTTCTAAGATTTATTCACTCCAGTCTTTACCAAGCAGCCACTCTGGGGTCAATAACCCTTCAGGCAGAGACACAAAAATAGAGAAGGGGGAGCATTCCAGGCCCTGGAGCCCAGGCCTTCCCTCCTGTGGGCTCAGCGCCGTCTGAAGGAAGTCCACCCTGCACGTGTGCAGGGTTGCCCTGTGCTGGAGGTGGGGGGACGGGGGGCGTGGGAAAGCGAGGCGGCAGGCCACGCAGGCGTGTGCATGGCTCACATATGGCGGCACACCCTCCTCGGAGTGGTCAGTGATCTTGTCAGGGACGGAAGAGTTCAATGACTACAAGGGTGAGTTTAATTATATGTTGTCGCTGACTAGCAGTGGTTCCGATGGTACAATTACACATGTAATTTATCAGCAAGATACTTGCATACATAATAAACCAAAAGCAAAACATTAAATTTCAGTGGATGCTAAAAATACAAGATCGGGCCATGACGCAGAGCAGTCTCACTTGCAAGGGGTTGGGGAGAAAAGCCAAGGACCTCCCCTCCCTTTTAGGAGCTGGCTGTCCCACCCACTGTGACCACGTGGCATCCAGCCCAGGAATGCACGCCCCAAACACCAAGTAAATCCCAAACCCCCAGTGGTGTGTCAACAACGCTCCCTCCACAAAGGAAATGGGATGGGGAAGCTGACTTAGGAAACTCACCACCCTTCTGACGTTCTCTGAACTTGCTAACCACTGTCCCAGGGGTGCTGGGAAGGCCGTATGCCTGGCAACTTCTCAAAGTTCCTAGCTCCAGCACGAGTCTGCAAATGGCCTATACTTTCCTTAATCTTGAATAAAGACAGAGAAAGAAAAGAGGTGACTAAATAGAGAAAATGCAAACACTACTAATAACAGCAACACACTTACTAATTACATATTTTGAGCCAAGAGGCATTATTTTACTTGTACAATCAGATAGATTACTTACACAGTCTACTCTATTGCCATCATTGTCATTCCCAATTTACAGATGAGAAAAGAGAGGCACAAGACTAATCCCTTGACATGTGGTCATATAGCCAGTGCATGGTGAAACCATGGTTCAACCCAGGAAATATGGTTCCAGACTCCATATCTTTGCCAGGTTTAGAGGTCATTTATCTCTCTTTATTATTATTCATTATTTTATTACCAGTACTGCTATGTTATCCATTGTGCAATAATTTAAAAGTCAAGGGTGGAGTAACTTTTTATCCTCATCACTGGGAATACATTTCCCAAAAGACTGGTACCCGCTGTATTGGGACATGGGAGTCTCAGCCTAGTTCCTCACGATAGCAGAGCCCAGGGGCCTGAGCATCATCCAGTCCCAAAGAGATCCAGCATGGTGGGGCTGAAGAGGACACACAAGAGCCTCTAAGAGAGCATGAAATACAATATAAACTACAGAGTTTTACCCAGGAGACAGACAACCAGTCATTTGGACAGGAAGTCTTCTGAGCCTCATAAATTCCTTGCCCACATCCCGCTTTGAAAGAGGTCACCTTCCCCTACTCGGCCTCCATGTCTTCCACCCCAGTACATATGTCTTCATCTGCATACACACCCTGGTGGATTCTTAAGGGCTACTTTCATAACAAGGCATCCATATGGTTTCAGCTTACAGAGATTGCCTGGCACTGTCCCAGACATTTTGTTTTCTATTTTAAAGACTGGATTGAAAAGGAGAGATAAGAAGAATATCCTTCTATAACTGACCGTTTGATGACAAAAAAATGTTTGGGAGGGCAAGGGATGAAGAGATAGTAAAAAGTGGGATTTCATTTGAACCTTTGGACCTACCATTCTAAGATCCTGTCAGGGTTTGAGATAGAGTCCCATCCATCCACTCATCTACCCATCTAGCTATCCCTCCCTCCATCCATCCACTCAACCATCCATCCACCTATCCACTCATCCACCCATCCACCTATCCACTCATCCACTCACCCAGCTACCCATACATCCACCCACTTGTCCATCCTTCCAGTCACTATTTTTATTGAGAATCCTCTATACAGTGAGCACCATTCCAGGAATTAGAATATAATACTGAACAAAACAGCAAGGCCTTACTCTCTCCACATTTACACTGTACTAGGAGAGACCGCGGAGAAGGCAGTGGCACCCCACTCCAGTACTCTTGCCTGGAAAATCCCATGGGTGGAGGAGCCTGGTAGGCTGCAGTCCATGGGGTCGCTAAGAGTCGGACAAGACTGAGCGACTTCACTTTCACTTTTCACTTTCATGCATTGGAGAAGGAAATGGCAACCCACTCCAGTGTTCTTGCCTGGAGAACCCCAGGGACGGGGGAGCCTGATGGGCTGCCGTCTATGGAGTCGCACAGAGTCGGACACGACTGAAGCGACTTAGCAGCAGCAGCAGCAAGAGAGACCAACCAGAAACCAGTAAAGAGCTAGGTCTCCAAAATTACTCCTGCATCAAACATCACAGTGTATTTGAAATCCTCTATCACAGAGGTAAATCAGAGACATTTCCCTTACTTGTTGTCACCATCGAGGATCAGCTGTAAAAACAAACAAAAGTGTGTTCTGTGGAAATGCTAACAGTACAAAAACATATTCCAATGTGGCAGAATCATTTGAAGGCAAATACTACAGGCAGTATTTTTATGACAAAAGCTTTATTTCTCATCTTCTCTATCCTTGATTTAAATATCTACATATACGTGGGTTCACACGTATCTAGATTCAAGTATTTCATATAAATTTTGTATTCAAAATACTTTTCCTGATTTCAGTTGATTGCATATTTCGAGCCAATGTTGCAGCAGTAATTTTTGTTCTGAATCAAAAACAAGGATCTTTCTCCCTCCCTCACCCTCTCTCTCTTCCCTGTGCTCAACAACCTCACTTTCTTCCCCGACCCTCCAGCCTTGCGTGTGCTTAGTTGTTCAGTCATGTTCAACTCTTTGCAACCCCACGGACGGTAACCAGGCAGGCTCCTATGTCCATGGAATTCTCCAGGCAAGAATACTGGAGTAGGGAGCTGATGCCTTCCCCAGGGGATCTTTCCAACCCAGGGATCAAACCTGGGTCTCCTGCATTGCAGGTAGATTCTTAACCATCTGAGCCACCAGGGAAGCCCCTCTCTTGCCTTAGGAAGCCTAAATATTCAGGCTGCTTTCAGATCTGAGTGATATCAAGGGCAAAACCCGTTTCCACTCATGCATTCTCCTGCTGAAGGTTTCTGGGGCCATGGGGGTTGGGGGGAGTGCTGAGGTGCTGGCGAAAGCCACATCACAAAGGCACCAGGATAGAAGGACAAACCTTCCCACTTTGATTTGAGTGTGTAATTGTTTGAATACATCTCGCCCGTACTACAATAATGTCATCCTTGGTTGACACAGATTTTAAAGCCCTTTGAAAAGGTGGAATGTTATCAATCACAAGCATGATTATAATGGGATTTAAGTGGAAGAAGCTAAGAATCAGGCCCTCATTCGGGCCAGGCTCTATGACAGAGATGGGGGCGGGGAGAGAAGTTAGAAGGCTGCGTTTCAGCTGGGAAAAGGATGCAGAGTGTAGCCATCATCCACAGAGCTTCTCCCCCACAGCCGGAAGATGTCCCAGGAAGCACCAGGAAACCCTGAGCTCCAGCTGGAATTCCCCCACACCGCAAAAATATCTGCTTATGCTCCTATCACATTAGACCAGAGGTTCTCAAGCAGGCCAACTGTGCCCCCAGAAGATATTGGGTCATTTCCAGAGACATTTTTGTTTGTCACAACAGGGGAAGGGATTCATAACTGACACCTGGTGAGCTGAGGCCAGGGAAGCTGTAAACCACCCACAGTGCACAGGGTGACCCCACAGTAAAGAATTACCCGGCCCAGAATGTCAGCACTGCCAGGCCGAGGAACCCCGTCTTAGCTCCAGAGAGGCTGAGCCAAAGCCTCAAGAAAAAAGGGACAGGTCAAGAAGGAGCATTTCCAGGAAAAGAGTCTGAAGCTGCTCCCCCAGCTCTGTGGCCCCTTCTGCTCGCCAGCAGACCGAGGCAGGTGACGAAAGTGGATAAAACAGGGGACGGGAGCGAGGAGCCTTTGAGCCAAATTTCTTGCTCTTTTGCCTTTTGATCTAAAACACACTTCTCTTATTACATGTCAGACGGGACTGGAAATCCAGCCATTTTTTTTCTTCAAGGCAAAACAACCCAGGCCCAACAAAAACACAATAATCTCCCTGGCAGATCTCTGGACTGTCCAGCCTCTCCCTGACAAACCACGACGGTGTCTACAGATGTCAAATTCACCCACCGAGCCCAATCAAATGCCCGGATTACTAAGGCAAAGAATTGTGAATTTCATTAAATATGTTAAAGGGGAAAAAATCAGCTTTGAAAAATAGTAATCCTGTCTTTCAACAAAAATATTATAGGAAGCTATGAATTTGGTAGATCCGAATAGGATGTTGGTACATGTTTTACTAAGGTAATATAATGGCACACTATTATTAGATCACATTAATCATTACTGTGCCAACGGCGCTGACAGCCCCACTGAAAAGGATTGAAAGGCCTGGTAATGGATATAAATTACCCATTGTGTGATAAAAGGATTTTTACTAAGAAGGTAAGAATAAAACAGCAAATTTCTAATATAACTGTTGTGTAAAAACCAAAATAAAAGTAATCCACGGTCAGTAATATCCACAAAATCAGAAGTAAGCACTTTTTCAACAAGATAAAGTCACAGTAAAAAAATATATATCCAGTACAGTACAAAATTAATTTCTAAGTGCATAATTCCACTATCAATTTTCCTGGTTTATGTAGTGACCTCCGAGGCCCATGGTCAGGAGAAGGTGGGTTTGGCTAATTAGATCTCAGGGTGAGTTTACAGAGGTGTCAGGGCAGCCTCAGAGGAGGGGGCTGCAGACATCAAATATCAGCCCTGCCCCTTCTTCTTAAGTTTTTAGCTTCATGTGGGAAAAACACTCCATGACTGAGTTTGTGATCTTGAGTCCAACTGAGGTGACAGGCACAGAACCACTCAGACACAGGTTTCCTTCAAGACTGGGCCAAGCCACAGGACCACGTGCTGAGTGGCAGGGAAACGGGCCACGGGTGGTGCTTGGAAGGGCCGCCTAGCTTTAGGCAGCCATCCCACCAGCTCCCCAGCTCTGGTTCCCACTGCCAGCTGGCAGGCAGCAACTCTGCAGGATGTCATGTGAGAGGCAATGAAGTCAACCTTGCGGGGCTTTGTGACCCCATTCTGAGACCTTCTGAGCATGTCTTGACATCACATAGTCATGCCGTCCAGGAGACCTGGGACCCATGCTGGATCCCAGAGACCTTTGAATCTGGAAGCATCTCCAAAGCCCAGCCTCTGTCCACAGAAACAAAGGAGTAGCTGGGAGAACTTCCACCCAGCACAAAGGTCCTCAACCCAGAGAGGGCAGCCTGGTTCCCCAAAAGTCACAGGAAGGATCCCTTCAACAAACTGTAAATCAGTGTTCCTTACCAGGCGAGTCTGAAAGCAACGGAGCTCCCTCGTGGCTGGTGGATATTCTTAAAGCCGTGGTGGTCAGGAACTGCAAAGATAAGACCTGTTAGAAATTCTCAGCATTGGACACATCGACTCCAATAAGACACGTAAACAACATTCAGCCATGGTAACAATTAGACACTCAACTAGCGTCTAGAAACATTTAATAGCCCCCACTGCCCCAATTCATTGAGCAGTTTTTAAATTGGGAACTATATGACCTTTGCTGCAATAAACCAGATTTGCTCAGCTTCTTTTAATGGGAAATTGCCACCTGCAAAAAGAGAAGGGAGTGGGGCATCTAGCCGTTTCTTCTCTAGGTGGGATGGAAGAAGAAATGAGAGCAAATAAGGGCGGTCTCGCTCTCTCTCCCCCTCTCTCTCTGTCACATAGTCTTCCCAGGTGGCACCAGTGGTAAAGAACCCAGCTGCCAGTGCAGGAGACTTAAGAGATGCAGGTTCAATCCCTGAGTAGGGAAGATCCCCTGGAGGAGGGCATGGCAACCAACTCCAGTATACTTGCCTGGAGAATTCCATGGACAGAGAATTCTGTGGGCTTCCGTCTGTGGGGTCGTAAAGAGTAGGACACGACTGAGCAACTAACACACACACACACACACACACACACACAAACACACACGTGTGTATATATATATATACGTGTGTGTGTGTATATTATATCCCTCCTTCCCCTCCTTCCTCTCTCTTTGGAATTCTAAAAGTGAGGAACTGAGAAGGTACTCAAGGGTTCTTTTTCTCTCACTAATTTAAGGAGGTCCCTACAGCAGACCACACACAATTTCACCCAAATTTCAATTGACTACTCCTATTCAGTGGCCAGGGCAGCTCTCAACAGGTCCAGACCAAGAACCGACAACTGGACCAGGGGTCAGGGGTATTGTGTGACATCAAAGTCCTCTCTCCTTTCCTCGCAAGACCAGGAAATCAGCAGGATGGGATCACGGCCCAGAGGGAAAGCCGAGATGCTCGTCACAGTGGCTCAAGAGCCATCAGTTGGGGTGATCGAGGCCAAGCCCTAATCTGTGATCTCCAGCTCAGGGCCAGTGCAGTGAAGAAGCTAATTTGCTTTGCCATGTTACAGAAGAGACTACAGGGCAAGCAAGTGCTCTCTCTTGATAAACTGTACATTCTGATATTGCAGAAGTAGACTTCTAGTAGAAAGTCAAGGATGTGTCTGTAAATGAACCAGAAGATGCATTCGGAGAGCAGGCAGTGGCAGTCCCAGCTCAAGGTATTTGAACATCAAACCACTGACTTGCAACACTCCATCCAATTCCAAGACTGATTTCTGGCAACCAAAAAGGTGTTTGCTGAGTACATGCTAGAAGTGTTTTCTCAAAGTGTAACAGGGACACTGCTGTTTGTAAACGAATTTCTACCTGCCTATCTTGAGACAGAAAGCAAGTCGACATCTCAACCATCTGCATGAGGTTACAAGACTCTCTTACAAGACTCTCTCTGTCCTTGATCAGATTATCTTCTGCATTTTGTGTTTTCTGTATCACTCAACACTCAAATCTAGGCAGTGTAATACAAACACTCGAGCTATGCTTTACCAGGTTCTACCGGAGCCAGGAAGAACAGGCCTATGGCATCCAATTAAAGCTACAAAGACACTTTGCGCACAAGGCTCCTGACATTTAGGGAGGAGACTGCAGGAGGTGGAGGTCAGACTCAGATGTTATATACAAGTTCGTGGCTTACAAAATTCAAGGACTATTCTCCAGGGGCTGTTCACTTAGAAGCTTCGTAAGTTCCAGGGACAGGAGAACACGGGACACTTCTGGGGAAGTCCCAGCTCTGCACGTCCTCTGGCTTCACACCCCTGATGAGACCGCCAGCTGCTGCAATCTGCCCAGGGTCAGAGTCACCCGAGGGCCCAGCATGAGCCCTGTGCCCTGATTGGGGCTGCACCCTCGTTGGGGCTGTGCCCTCTTCAGGGCTGTCCCAGATGGGTAGGGGGTTATCCAAAGGTGGCCGCCTGTCTAGGAAGCTTAGCCTAACAAGCTTCCTGCTGGAAGAGGAACCTCAGGAAGGGAAATCGAGTTAGTGCCATTTGTGCCTTGGCGAGCCAGTCTAAACAGGAGGGGCTCCTGGTGTCTGATGTCATTATAGTCACTGCAAGTCGGGCAAAGGTGACCACATCAGACACTGATGCTTTAATTCAGGATGGGGAGGAAGGACAATACCAGTGCAGTAATTCTGTCTTCCGCAATGAAAGAAACAGCTCTTTGGGTACAAGTAAGTAACTCGCATTGAGAGATAATGTAGTAACCTCATCCCTGACATGAGTCTCCCCTCATCCCTGCCTCCCACAGGGACCCCACACTGAGGAGCCAGGCAGGGGGACACCCAGGAGACATGGCCCACAAGCCCAGTTGGGTGTAGGTACCACCAGATCAGAGGAGGGGTGGAAGGGGGCAGGTAATCAAGGCAGCAAAAAGCGTGGCACGGCATGAGTCAAGGGGGCTGGGGAGCAGCCACCTCGTCAAAAACGCCTGAAATCCGCCAAATTGATCCCCCTGCCACCCCTGTAAGATGCAGGTAAGACACACACCAGCCCAGAGGAGCCAATGAATTTAGGAGACCTGTTCACTCAGTGGCTCAGACCTTCTGTGTGCCAAGCCCTGGGGCAGGCCAGGGGCAAGCAGATCTGCCATGGGATCCAGGAATGCCCCACTATGCGAAGAGTCTGGCGGGACAGGGACCCGAGAGGCGGCCATAGTGGGAACCAGGGAGGGAGGGCATATGACGTGAGCCCTCCAGCAGGCAGGGCCTCGAGGGAGACAGGGACGGAGGTAAGGGGAGCACAAAGGTCCAGAAATCCTGCCATGGGGCTTGAGCAAGAAGTGCAGGGTGACTGCAACTTGGAGAAGCAGGAGAGAGAAAGCAAGGAGGCGGCGGGGAGGGAGGGAGGGATCACTTAGAGCCTGAGACACGTCTAAGGCCTCACTGAGGAAGGGGAGGAGAGCAGAGGGGATGGAAAGCCCTAGAGAGGGATTTTGAAGGGAAGCAGGGTGGACAGGAAGACGTGGGAGACACAGAAAGAAAAAACAGTGAGAGGCGGTCCAGGCAGCTCTGGTGTGTCCTGGCACACAGTGGGCCCACAGTGTGGCATCCCCATGAATCTGCTGGGCCCCCACTAGGGGACAGGGGAGCCCCTTCCTCCTGAGTTCTCCCAGGAGAGACACGGCAGCTCTGAGCGGAGCCAGGAAACCTTCACAGGGCAGGAGCCCAGCCTCTCATCCTCAGACACAAGGGCAAGTCAGGAGATGAGCAGACATGCCACACACGCCCCCCTCACCGGGGCCTCTGTAACCAGCCCCAAGCTGAACACAAAAGCTCCTTCCTCTAGGCAAACATGGTGCCTTTCCGTGCTCGTTACACACCTATCCACCGCTCTGCACCATGACAACTGGAAGGTCAGACGAGTGACACCGAGAGCTGCCATTTCCTGAGGGCCTGGTACCAGGCACCACACTGAGGCCAGCTCCCCACAGAATAAGGGGAAAGGGCTGCGCCCATCCACCTCCCACTCCCGCCCTCTGGCAGAGGGCTCAGAGCGCAGTAAACATCACGTAGAGGGGAAGAAGGGAGAAAGCGAGGGAGGGAAGTAAAGAGAAAAGGGAAGGATGGAGGGAGCAGGGGGAGATGGAGGGACAATAAGATAGATGGGGGATGAGACGGATGGAAGAAAGGAAGGGAGGGAGGAGACGGTGTAGAGACGCATGGAAGGAAAGAAGGAAGGGCTGGCTCACCTCACCCCTCCCCTGGTCCATGCTCTACTCCAGATGCTGGCCCAGCGCTGGCCCGGCAGGAGGCAGAGTGTATTCCCGGAGATGCCCCTCCCCAGGGGTCGCTTGGAGTTCCAGCAGAAGGAGCAGGGCTGTCTGCTGTGGAGTCTGGGCTGTCTGGGGCAGATGGGAGCTGGATAAACTGCTTTCCTCCCAGACAAGAGTTAGGAAAGAAGGATTCGGAGACAGAGCAGCCGAACTCCTTCAGCCCTTGTCTGGAGAAGGATGCGGCTAACAGGAGATACATTCGGAGCTGTCTAAACATCTAACCCCAGCATCCGGGGCCAAGGCCTCTGAGCCTGCTCTCCTGGGCCATGGGCTCTGCCCCGTCGGAGGGGCACACAGAGGGGCGCTCAAGCCGCTTTTCCAGGGGATGCCACCTGGGGCTACATCGCCCCTTCCGGGCGTCTGGGTGCCTTTCCCAACTCAGTGCTTAATATTCTCCAGGCCCACTATGTACAAGGATCCTGCCAAAACACAGTGGACTTGAGACTTCCACTCCAAAGCACTGAGAGATTCTTGATTTCTTTCTCCGAGACTCAGAGGGATGGACACAGCCCCAGGGACAGCCCTCATCCTCTCTAGTTCTCAACAGAAGAGGCTTCCTGGTGAGGAACGCAACCTGGGAGACAGCCTGAGGGACTGAGCCCCTCATTCAGCCCTCACTCATCAAGTGGCTCCCGTGTGCCTAGCTGGCTTCTAACTTCCAGGGACCCCGCGTCAGCAATATTTCTGCTTGTGCAAAGTGTACGTCTTAGTGAGTAATAACAAATAAAAGTAACATATAATATGAACGAATAATAAGCTCTAAGATGAAAAAGAATCTAGGAAAATAATGGACAGACTCATCACTAGACAAGGACGAGACCTCACTAAAAAGTGACCTTGACAAGAGATGAGAAAAAAGTAAGGGAGTGAGCCCTGTGAACAGCTGGGGAGAACTTCAGAAGCAGAGCAAACAGTGAGTGCAAAGGCCCTGCTGAAGGACGGAGCTGGCGTGTTCAGGAACAGCAAGAAGCTATGGAGCCAAAAGGCAAGGACAGTGAGCAGAAAAATGAGATGGGGTGGGCTATTTAGGATCCACATACCTCAACAGACACAGTAAGAAACATGGGTTTTATTCTGAGCCATTGGTGGGTTTTGAGTGAGGGAATAGCATGATCTGATTTACCCTGGACTGGCTGCAGTGGGGAGAACAGGCAAGAGGGGACGAGAGTGGAGGCAGAGAGACCGCTGAGGAGGCTTCAGCAGTTGTCCAGGGGAGAGAGGAGGCTGACCTGACCTGGGCTGAGAGCAAGAGTGATGGGGAGAAGGAAGCAGATTCAGGATGCCTTTTGTAAGGAGCCATGAGACTTGCTGAGTAGGACGCCAGGTGTAAGGGTCGCCCAGACTCACCCCGCGCTCATCCTGGCCCCAGAAGCTGGTGGCACAAGGTGCCACTCCCTCATCAACCGGCGGCTCCGATTCTTTGAGATCTGGGGCCTTACTGACCCTGTAGGGACAGCCCCTCCCAGCAGGAGCCAGTTCCCAGAGATAGCAAATGACTCCCCTGGGAGCACATCTTCCATCTGAATTCAGAGCCCATGCCCCAAACACCTTCCATATCAGGCTCTCATACTCTGGACCATTGTCCACCGGCTCTGGTCACCCAGGTACCAGACAACTGGAGACAGAGACAACTCTGAGCCCCGCAGCCTGCTACAATTATCTGAGTAGCCAATCCTAGGGCTTCCTTGATAGCTCAGCTGATAAAGCATCTTCCTGCAATGCAGGAGACCCCAGCTCCTGGGTTCGAGAAGTTCCCCTGGAGAAGGAATAGGCTACACACCTGTATTCTTGGGCTTCCCTGATGGCTCGGATAGTAAAGAATATGCCTGCAATGCAGGAGACCTGGGTTCGGATCCCTAGGTTGGAAAGATCCCCTGGAGGAAGGCATGGCAACCCACTCCAGTATTCTTGCCTGGAGAATCTCCAAGGACAGAGGAGCCTGATGGGCTCCTCTAGGATCACAAAGAGTCGGACACAACTGAGTGACTGAGCACAGCACAGCGCAGCCAATCCTAAGTCTACTTCTCCTGCTTGCTGTGCTTTTCTCTCAAAAACCTACAATAAAGGCTCTTGCCCATGTTTTCACCTCTTCTGTTTGCTGACTAACCCTGGTGCTCCCCGTGCAGCCCTGCATGGCATGGTGTGCCCCCTCTCCTTAAGAACTGTGAGTAACAAATGATCTTTTCAAAGGCAGAGTGCCCTGGTCTGTTGGTCTCCCCACACACTTGCTCTCGGGGTCATCTTGGAGCCACCACCCTCTCCTAACTTCTGCCAGGAACAGGTGTTTGGGGAGCTGTTATTCTGCAGCCTCAAAGTGTCTCACAGCAGAGAAGGAACACTTGGAACTCAGGCAGCTCTTTCCTAAACCCCATCAGCAACACCCCCCCACAAGGGGTCCCACTCCTGACCCACCGCAGTTGCAGTCAGGCTTCCAAATATAGGGCTGGCACCTGTGTGAGTGTGTGAGTGTGTGCGCACGTCTGTGTGTGTTTGCGCACATACATATGGGGGGGTGGGTGGCAGCTGCCACCCTGACGCAGAGCCCAGCATCACAGGACATGAATGAAATATTATAACACGGAGTGCGTTGGGCTGCCCAGACATGCTTCCAAAGGAAGCCTCTTCTTTCATTTTAAAACAAAGGTAACTTTGATGAAGAAGCTATTTGATACCTGTTCGATCTAAATGCTTTCAGGATACACAGACATCAGACGCTCACAGGAACCTGAGAGCCCGCGATATCAGCCTGGGCGCTGGGATGATAAAAGAGGAGTGGAGAGGCTTCTTCCCGTCAGCTTGCGACCCGGTGCATGTATTTTTACATGCTTTAGCATGAAAAAAAGCCAAGATGCTCAGAGCCAATCAAATTACTTCTCTGTCTCTTTAATAAACAAATCCATGTGCACATTAACAGTGTTGAAAATTCAATTTAAACTCTTTGTCTGTTGCTGCTTACTCTAAAGATGGTCTTTCTTAAACAACAGAACACCAAGGAGTCGTTAGTGCTCTCTCTTCATTACTTCAAAAAACCAATCATTAGACACCAGAGTATATACGTAATTAGAAAATCACTTCCTTTGCAATCCAAGCTAAGTAGTTTACATACTGTAATTACAGGGACAAAATCAATTTTTAATCATTTCCCTGATTGGGCTCATCAGCTCTGTGGGAACATTGTAACCTGCTTGTTGTGCAAAAGCAACATCTGGGCTAAAACAATTACCCTTTGTTTGCTACAATATTCCTTAAATCTTTTTGCTTGCATAAAAAAATGAAAACATGAAGACAAGATATTTGGATGTCTTTTTGTCCTTGATCAACATATATCCGAAAGTTCTCCTCGTGACGTGAGTTTAATGTTCCCCGGAATTTACGGTTTAACAGTACACATCCAAGGAATGTATTTTTTCAGTGAGATAAAAGTATCTGATTGTTTTAAAGATCCATTCAGCTGCCTAATTGTTCCATAGCTAACACATGGTATTCAAACAACCCACACATTTCAAAAGCTCATCTGGGCAATCATGGGCAACTATTATTGCGATGGTTTACACTTTTCTAATACAAATGAATGGATTTTATCAAAATTAAAAAAAAAAAAACTAAAAAGCTGAGTATGTGTGAAAAATAGTTGGTATGAATTGGCAAGGCGAGGCTAAGCATTTTGTTCTCTTAATAGGAAATGACCTCATTTACACTGGAGTAATAATTAGTACTGCTTCACTGACAGTTAAGAAAAAAAAACTTTCCCAGTATAATAAGGCAGCATCTCCTTTGTTAGGAGATCTACATTGATTATTAACCCTTGCCAAGAAATTCCAAGTTTAACTCTACGTTCCACTGGGCTCATACTTGCTGGCAAAAGATAAAAATAGCTGTTTTGGAAACCGTTGCCTCTCTCCCAGATTTCCAAAGTTTTGCATCTGAGCTTTTAAGTGACAATCTGTAACACTTGGTGTCCCCTTTGAAGGAACATGGAAAGCCCCTCCACCCCACCCCGCAGCCACAAGAGCCCCTGTCGGGCCCTGCACTCCCCCGGTGGCCCTGGTCCTCCCCATCCTTTTGAAGTTTATTGGCTTTGATTTTTGCTTGCAAGTCCCCCAACCTACAATTAATTCATAGTCAAAACAACGCTGAGAAGGAGAAAAGGAGAGAGGGAAAGTGAAAGGAGAAGGAAGAGATGCTTGCTAGTGAATCAGTCCAAGCTGACAGTGCAGAAAGGAGACAGGAGTGCATGAGCCCTTAAAAAAATATATTAATAGTCCAGGAAATATCCAGAATATATTCACACACACACCACCACTTCTAAAGGGACTTACTTGTTCATTGACCAAATCATTCCTGAACTCATAAGAGTGACCACGGACGTTTATTGAGCACTTACCATGTGCCAACCAGAATCCCTCATGATAGTACTGACCCTCACGACAACCGGGTGAGCTGGGTATACCATGACCATGTTCATTTACTGATGGGAAATTGAGGCACTAGCCACAAAGTAACAAGTCCAAGGTTAAGAGCTCTTAAGATGGGGGAGCCACCCTACCCCACTGTCTCCCAGTACCGGACAACATCTCTCTCCCCACCCCGTGGCCTTGGAGAGCCCCATCTCCAAAGCAGCCAAGCTTGCCTGGTGTCCGCTAGTCGGAAACATCCCATGGCCCCACACGTCCTTAGGAGCACACACAAGCCTTGGCATCATTCTGCACATGTTCCTAATCTTTACCCCAAGGTGGGAGATTCCAATCCAGGATAAGGCAGAGGAGAACCCGCCCTGTAGGCCAGTGTGCTCAGGGCAGGAGGCACAGACTACATGCAAACGCTTCCCACAAGGCTCAAGATCTGAGTCACTGGATATGGTGCCAAGCTGCCATGCTGGTGGCATCCCAGAGCCTGAACCAGGCAGGACGGGCAGCCCAGCTCTTCCTGGAGGCTGTTTCCTCTGAGAGCCAGCCTGACAGCATCTCCCCAGTGTCTTTGCCCAGCTTGCCCCACGTCTCAGCCTATCCCTGGGAAGGCAGCTCCCACATCAGTTCAAGACTCTACAGGACAGCAACCTTGAGCCAGTTGTGACCCCCAGAGCATGAGGAATGCAAAGAGGGAGAAAAGTCTCCCACATTGTAAATGCTTTCTAGTTCACAGTATTACCACCTGAATTAAAAACATTTATCCCTGTAGAGGAGACATGTCATGTCATCATCAGATCACAAGGTATCTATGATGCAGCTTATCTTGAAGAAGAAATGTGAAAAACTGGAAACCACAAAGCGCTTGTTTTCCTTTATACTTACTGCAGGTAATGTTGCTGCTCAGGTACTCTGTACTCTGTTTGGCAAATAGTGCTCGAATATTCAGCCATCACACAGAGCCGCGCTGTCCAGCTCGGCAGTCACTGACCACAAGTGCCTACCAAGCGCGTGAAAAACTGCGTCAGCCCCAAGTGAGGTGTGCTGTAAGCCTAAAACACACAACATGTTTGGAAAGATGTCAAATATCTCTTGTATATTCTTTACACTTTTTTACATGTCAAAGTGATAATATTTTGGATACACTGAATTAAATAAAACTTAGTCTTAAAACCAATTTCACCTCTCGTTTCTTTACCATTTTAATGTGCCCATTAGAAAAACGTCTTCGTTTGTTTCTATTTTATTTATTTCTTAATTGAAGTGTAGCTGATTTACAATGTGTTAATTTCTGCTGTATGGCAAAGTGATTCAATTATATACACATATACATATATATGTGTATATATATTCTTTTAAATATTCTTTTCCATTATAAATATAAATTTGTATATGGAGCTACATGAGCAGCTTCTATTATATTTATACTGTACAGTGCCAATTTCAACCTGTGCAAAAACTTGACAGCTGAATTTAGCCATCATAAAAATTCATTTGTTTTCCGAAGAAGGTTTTAGAGAAAATGTAGTATTATCAACATCACTTGAAATTTTGGTTCCATAGATATTCTCTGAGTCAAAATGAAAGTTACACAATTTCTAACTGAAACATTGTAAGGTCTCCTGTACAGCTGTTGCTTTTTTCAGTTCATTTACTTTTAGTTTTATAAAACTGGTTATTTAAGTAATAGTGCTCCCTTCCAGAACATTTGGAACATACAAGATATTACAAAGAAAAAAATAACATAATTCTATCAGCTGGTGTGATTGTTGTTGATATTCTGGTGTACTTCTTTCTATTCTTTTCCACACACGCATGTGTGTGTGCGTGTGTGAGTCCATGACCATAACTGAAGACACACTGCATGTGTATTTTTGATTTCACATGTCCTAAAACCTCAGGTCCTAACTGTAAGAAGACTCTGTTTGGCCCTATGAGAATATAGACTACTGGCTGAGGTGGCTGAGTTTCCACAGGTGTTACAAAAGGAAAACATTAAGAGACAAGCCATACACTGGGAGAAAACCTTAGCTAAAGACATATCTGATAAGGACTGGTATCCAAAATATACAAAGAACTCTTTAAACTCAACAATTAAAAATAAAAAGAGCCCACTTAAAAATGGGCAAAAATCTGGATGCCTCATCACAGAAGACCTACAGATGCAAATAAGCACCTCAGATGCTAGACATGACATGGCCTTAAGGAAATGCAAATTAAAACAATAATGAGATACCATTACTTATCAGAATGACTAGAACCCCAAACTATGATACCACCAAATGCAAAGCTAGAGAACAAGAATTCTCAGTCACTGCCTGTAGCAAGGCAAAATGGTGCAACCACTTGGAAAGACGGTTGGGCAGTTCCTTACAAAGTTAAACACAACCTTCGCATATAACTCAGCGGTCAAGTTCCTTGGTATTAACAATTACCCGGAAGAGTTGAAAATTCACATCCACACAAAAACCTGCCCACAGATGTTTATAGCAGCTTTATTCATGGTTGCCCAAATGCATAAGCAACCAAGACGTCTCTCAGTAAGAGAATCTGTAGTACACCCAGACAATGGAATAGTATTTAGTCATAAAATGAATTAGCAGAACCATAAAGACATATTACTAAGGGAATGAAGCTAGTCTTATAAGTCTACGTACTGTATGATCCTAACCCTACAGCTTTCTAGAAAAGGCAAAACAAAGGAGACAGGGAAAGTACCAGTGGCTGTCAGGGTTTGGCGAGGGAACGATGACCAGATGAAGCACAGGAGATTTTAGGGCAGTGGAATTATTCTATATGAAACTCTAATAGTGGATACATTTGTCCAAACCCATAGAATGTACAGCATGAAAAGTGATCCCTTTAATATAAACTATGGGCTTTTGTTAATAATAATGTATCAATGTTGGCTCATCGACCATAACAAATGCAACACACTAAACCAATAGGAGAAAATGTGGGGATGGGGTCTTATGGGGACTGTACTTTGTGCTCAATTTCCCTGTATACCTAAAATTTCTTTAAGAAACAAAGTCTATTAATTTAAAAAAAAAATTTTAAGGAAAAGAAAAAGTACAGCTCTGATGAAGCCTTTCCTGGCTGGAGGATTTCCACGCTGCAAATCTGGAGACCTCTCCAGTGCTCAGAGATTTCGGATCCTTCAGAAACCTTCTGGCCACCACTTCTCTGAGGAGCTGATGTCCAAAAATTTCCCACAGAGGCTGCTCGGGCAGGCCTTCGAGAAGAGCCCCGGGCACTCGGCACAGATCCCGCTGACTGGCCCGTTTGTATTTCTGTGCAGGGTGCTGAGGTTTTCTTGCTGGCTCACCTCACAAAACAAGCTGACTTGTGCCTCTAGCGCCGAGCAGGCCAGCCAGCCTGCACCCCTCTCAGGGTCCGTCTCCTGGACAGCAAGGGGAGACAGCTGCTCGGACTATGTCTACGCCTCAACAGGGCAGGCCCCCAAAGCCCCATCCTTGCTCCTTCATCTCCAAGACAGAAACTTGAATGAATGCCTCAGAAAGTAAGGATGAGGAGCCAGACAGAGGTTCAGAGTGGGCATGCGCCACCTCCCCAGTTGGAAGCCAGCAGCAATGCAGAGAGTGATTCAAAAATTACAACAGAATGGTGGCTCCTTCTTCATTTCTCTATCTGGGCATAGGATGCCATCAAACTGCTGCCACTCTACTGAACTGTCACCTCTCAATCCATATTACCTTTAGCTCCAGCTACTGGTTATTCTGGAGAAGGCCCATGAACATCCAAGGGCAGACCAATTTGGAGGCCACATAAAGTATTTCACACTGTTTTCCTGTGATTTTATAGTAACAAGAAGAAACAGTAACAGCCAAAGCCATGGGTCCCTTAAGTATCCTGTAAACTATAGCAAAAAAAGGCAAAGATAACTGATGAAAAATAGCAGGAAAGGTCCCCAGGAGCCTGACCCTGAGGGCAGAGCCCACTGCAGTGGCACCAGCACAGGGGGACAGAGACACCCCAAGAAAATCTAGTCCTTCCTAGGCTGGCTCGTCAAGAGACCAGTGAAAGGCTCCCTTGCTTGTCTCCTGTTAAAGTTCCTAATCCAGAATCCAGAAAATTCAAACATAATAATTCTAAGAAAAGGAAAAAAAAAAATACATCCTTTCCTTCTCATCTTCCAAGCCTTTCCCTTTTGGTAAAGATTTTATAAACATTCTTAGAAAGAGTATATTCTCTCTCCTCTGCCCACAGGTAACAAAGAATGGCAGATGTTTCAGAAACAGCACATTATAAAAAAAAAAAATCCAATGTCACGAAAACCAGAATGGAAAATGTTTTATACATTAACAAACATTGTAATGAATTTGCACAACCTTAACCGACTGTATACCCAGCATAATGAAATGGTCTCCATCTTTTCAAATAAAAAATTACGTATGCTAGCGCATCGCTTTAGAAAAGCATTGTTCTTTAAAAAAAAAAAGAAAGAAACCTGCATTTTTCCCAGCTACCATGTAATTTGTGAGATGCATTTTTAAATGATCTGCAACAGCAGCGGCTTCATCAGTCAGATGATACCGATAGATAATTCACCAAACCGTCACATGATCTTCCATCACTCTAAAAGACGCGAATATATTGCCACAAGCTTTGGGAGTAATGGGTGCACCTGTTTACGATGTCACCTCTGTTTGCTAATTGTCTCCTTGAGCTACATTTTACTTCTAATGCATTTATTTTTGACAGGCAGTGTCTATTTAGAAATCACATTACTTCAAGTGCAATTGTTCTTTTGTCTATCAAGTAAATGAAGTGTTGTTATACAGATTTCAGGTTCTGATTAGTAAAGTATCAGAGCCCCAAAAAGGTCAATCAGTTATTTACCTGAGGTAATAGAAGGATGACAGACATCTCAAACATACTCCAGCTCATGCTATAGGCCATTTTATTATAATTACTCAGTTTGGTCTAACTTAAATATATATTCCTAGGGTTAACAGTTAAAAAGACACAGAGCACGTGTCCAGAGACTGCATCGACTCAGAATGTAGGCAGGTGGGTCTTATGTTTGCACAACCAAGTCTCACCCTTTCAAATAAGTGGCCCTGGAAACATCAATAATTGTGGCCAAACAAGCATGTGGGTGCCTGCATGCCCCTATCTGTTGGCTTGGACAAATTCCCCCATTAATACAGGTATTTCCAAATAATTTTTCACAGCATTTTACTCTTCAGGTCTGATTTGATGAGTGAGTTCAGATCAATATGAAGGTAGTTACAACTGAAATAAAAGACTGATAACAACTGTGGAAAGACAAACAGCTGTCTGTGAAAGCTGGAACCAGCCAGAACCAGGACTGCCTTTGACTTCTGCTCTAGAACCCGTGAAGCCAGCTGCCCCCACCGATGGCCACATGAAGGCCATGCCAAAGACACCAAGCATATATGAGGAGAGGCTGGGGACCAACTTAAGCCAGAAACCAGATTCACACAGACATTAGCGAACTCAGGTTAAATAACCAGAAGGTATTCGTTTTGAAGGAAAACAAAACTGAGCACCAACCTGCTTCCTGGCGCTCAGATCCAAATGTCTAAATCTCAATTACCCTCAAAGTATTCCTATAGCGCGTCCCTCCCCCTGACTTACTGCCTCAAAAGCAACCCAAACCATGAATCATAGAGACAGTTCTATATTTAGGAGTCACTTGTCTCTTAAGTGGATCATCTACAGTTTCTCTTTATTCTTCCTGATCGCTCCATCCATGAATTGTAGGTTTCTCCCTCCCCTGCCTGGGTCCTACCCATCCTCCACGGCTCACACCACTCAATCATCCTTGGTACAGCCTTTAGCTGAGCACCACCAAGCCCCTCACACTCGGTCAGATTTGCCCAAAACATCCCTCTCTGGACACCCACCTTGTTCAGGCCTATGTAAAGGGGCCACCTCAGGTGGGCAGGGGGCCTACAAAGAATTCCAGAGACGACCGTTACTCAACACAGTTGCCAAAAGAAAGAGACACAAAAAGCCACGCTTGCCTTAAGTCACATTCTAAATTGGCTCCCTGGAGCGTTCCCTACCTTGTTCACTAAAGACCGTGTGTGTTTCCTCAGTATTTAGCATACGCTGTGTAACCTGAGCAGGACTTGCATTGTATCACTACGTGTTTTCTCCAAAGTATTTTCCCACCAGGACCACAATTATATGCAAACTACTTGACTTAGAACCATTTGCAAACATGTTTTAAATGTTCACTAGGATTATTCCACCAGTTAAAAGCAAGAAAAGGGGAAGACACGTGAATCCTTCCTGGGGGAGCCCAAGGCCAGTGAGATGGGGGAAACCCTGACATGCAGAACCACAGACTATTTTCAAGGAGCAAAACCTCCAGGACATTTTCTACAGGAGCAACAAGGAATGTCCTCTTCATTCTGCAATTTATTTCAATTCTAAGTACTCTAATCATGGGAAGTACTTTTTGCTTTTTAAATAGCCTGCTTGTTTTTACAGGTCAAGAGCATAAATAAAACAGTCAAGTTGGAAACTTGGAAAGCTCATTTGCAGGAGAAGGAAGTAGTTATAGATCGTCCATTTGTTCAGATACAAGGTGGCTCTCAGGAGGCAGCTCAGGCACGTGTGAAAGCCAGACCCCACTGGCCAGCATGCCCTGGGGATGGAGCTGGGAGGGACGGAAGCCCCCTGTCCTCTCATCTGGGGAGAATCACTCTTGGGAAAAGACAGGGGAGTTGTCGGAAATGTTCAAGGGCTATACTGTAAGATTTTAATACAAACA
>NC_037345.1:40717500-40807500 GCF_002263795.3 Bos taurus | reverse complement strand
GGGCACCTCCAGTCTTCACCAAGCCCCCAGAGTCCCTCTGAGTACCCGGCAACCAAGGGCCCTGAAAATGCCACAAGGAGATGTCCAGCCCCTGGCCGCTCTGCTGCTCCAAGCCTGTGACCACCACGCAGCCCTCCTCCTACCCCAGGGCAGCAGAGTGGTGCTGGCAAAGGAACACAGGGGGTCCTTTTACTCATTCTCATAGTCCCCCAACACACAACCTTGAAATACTAAAAGCAAAACGCAGCTCAGGGCAAAGCACTAGGAAGGATGCTCCTACGGCCTCCAAGTCAACACCAGCCCCATCCTTTGACTGCATGTCACCCTGAGTTACTTAGTACACGAGTTCCTTTCCTCTTGATCCCTCAGGAACCCTCAAGGGACAGTTGGGTAACAGTCTTTTTCCCTCTGGGCCTCAAGGACCCATGTTCTGGGCGGCCGTAGAGGGAGGGAGGGAAGCCCCAAGCTTAGCCCACCCCCACGGGGGTCCCTCTACTGAGGAAGGGGCACTGGGCTCAGGGTTCTTCCTTGCCTTTTATGAGTTGGTGAAGTCTTCCTTTCATGAAACACCATCGTCACCATCTAAACCAAACCCACGTCTCTAAAAGGGGTAAACTCGATTTCTCATTGCCAGCTTTGAACCTGCAGGCCTCCCACAGTGCCAGTAATTGCATTACCAACAAGACACAGACGTGCACCCACCAGCAGCATGAAACTCGAGGGGTGGGTGGGACTCATATCCACAAAGCGTGCGCCCAGGCTGTGCCTGCACTCTGCCCGTGGGCTGGCCCAGGGGGGTCCCCTGGGCACCTGCTCCCTTGCTCCCCGCAGCCATCTCTGTCAGCCACAGACCACTGTCACAGTCTCCACCATCTCCTGTGCCACCTGGACCATTGTTTATTTAATACTCTTCTTTAAATTAACTTGAAATCAACTCACTTTTTTTCTTTTAACTTAGCCTCACCTTAAGCGATAACATCTGTGAAATCTCGGCTAGGATGTGCTACTTATATTTTTCTAATAGGTCTTAAAATACCAACTGTTAACATTTTAAATCTACATATCTAAAATTGTTTCATGTAGCACGAACCACATTTGGAGAGGCCTCAAGAAGTGCAGTGTAGACTGGGGTAAATGGGACGCTCCAGGGGTCAGAGGGTCTTCTGGCTCGTCCCGGGAAGGAGGACCGCTTCGGAGCGCTAAGGGCACGGCCGCCCATCTCCCCTCTCCCCCACGGGGGCCTGATGCTTCATTCCAGACTCCGCCTCAGGAATGGCAGCCAGGGCTGATGCTTGGGACGTAATTTCCTAACTGAGAACCCTTACCCCGTCACTTTCCAACCTAGATAAGGACCCTCAGTAGCAATGCTGTGAGTGGCCAAAGAACTTCTTTCTGATTCTATCCTAAACTCACCACTAGGAGCTTATCTCCCTACCAAGAAAGCGCTGTTTGTGAACAGCCAATGCCCACATGACAACGGAGTCGGCCTCGACCACCACCTCTCCTCCTGGCCCCTCAGGATGATCACACAACAGTGATTTTCTGTCCCCTCCACCAAAAAAAAAAAGTGCCCGCAGAAGCTCTGCAGTGGGAAGCAGAATCCTCTCACCCCTCCCAGCAAAGTCTAAACCGACAACTGAGTGAGTCCATGACATGTGGCACTTCCCACACATGGACAACCACCCTGATGGTCCCCAGGCTGGACAGGGAAGCACTCCACACAAGGCAGGATGAGACAGTCCAAGAGCAGACATCTGTACTTGACCTGTTGCAGTACGGATGGATGGAATGCTCCAGAATTCACATTTAAAACAAACGTAATTAAGATGGGGAGTCGCCTCTACATTTTCAATATCCTAGTGATTAAGTGGTAAACTTCAGAAAGAAAACCCAGCAAGTAAACTTGAAAATGCACGGCATTTTCAAGGCAACTTGAAAGGCAAAGGAATACGTGTGTATACATGTGTAGTTGTGTTCGACTTTTTGCGATCCCAGGGACTGTAGCCCGCCAAGCTCCCCTGTCCATGGGATTCTCCAGGCAAGAATACTGGAATGGGTTGCCATTTCTTCCTCATCCCAACCCAGGCATCAAACCCACGTCTCCTGCATCTCCTGCATTGGCTTTGCATTTTATCCAAACTACACAGCCAATGGCGTGGCTTATTGGATCTAAAGACTTGGTGGTCTCAGGAGATGAGGAAATTTCACACTCTGGTTTGGGGGCATATACTTCTAGTTTTGAAAACGTTGTTCCCATACTACATGCCCTAAGACAGTGGTTCTTGGACTTTACATCCAAATCTCCTGGACAGCTTATTAAAATACACACTGCTGGCCCGCATTCACAGAGTTTCTGATGCCATAGGTCTGGGGCAGGCCTGAGAACCTGCATTCCTAACAGGTTCCCAGGACCACCCTTGGACAATCCCTACCCTGGGTAATCTCAGGAATCCACTGTTGCATTTTTTTTTCCTCTGTAAGGGAAGAACTGCATCCCTGCTCACCAATGCATCACTTAGGTAATTTGAAATTTTTGATCATCAGAAGAGCGTGAGGTCTTTTCTCTTTAAAGTGTAATCACCCATATATGAAAGCATCAGAATATAAATGATGCAGAAAAAGCAAAAACATCAGATACCTGTTTCTGTTCCATGCAAAATCACAATCACCACCACCACCACCGCCACTGCCACCCTGCACAAAATTAAATGAGCTGCTACAAGGCTCTCTCTGTTTCCCCTCAGAAATATCATAGGTTTCAGGTAATTTGCTTATCTTTAAACAAATTGCCAAAAACCTGTAATACTTTTAATGGTGTACTTATTCCAATGTAATAATAAAAAATTAAAAATTTTAAATTACTGTACATGACATGTACTAGAGAACTAGTAATAAAAATATACATTTGTAAACCAGGCATCCATAGAATGGTGCCAATCTGTGGAGATGACCACTGATGAGAAAAGGGAACCAACTCTTTAAAAACACACGTCTCATATACTTTCCTTTTGCGCACCAAAGGTGTCTTCCACAGCATGAGAAGTGCGTACACCTCACCCCTCCTTCTGAAGGTACACCTCAAGACCTGGGCTGTCGCTGCTTGCTCTTCTCTCAGATTAAGAAGAGGAGCTGGTTTCAGTTTTAAAGCCTTTCTTCTGTCACCAGAGTCATCGGAGGTGGCTTGGAAGCGAGATGGGTTTGTAGGTTGTCTGGGTGATCCCAAAGTGTTTATCCTTTTTGCAGACCAAGGTTTCCATGACTGACAACTTCTATTTAAGCTGCCCAAATGGCCTAACTCATTCCTTCCTGTGATATTCAAGGTCAAAATGGCAACCAGAGGGAAGACCGATGCCTTGGGTTACTCTCACACAGCACCCCCACCAAGTGAGGAACGGAAAAGAAGACGGGAAGTGGGGTCAGGAACGGGAAAGAGCTGAGCCACACGCAGCAAAAGAAGCGACCCTGTGGCCGCTGCCTGAGTTCCTAGACGGTCTGATAACACGAGTGACAAGACCACTCACTCCAGATGCTCCACCTAGACCAGGTCAAAGACAAAAACAGTATTCTGGAAATACTGTTCACCTAACTTCAGTCTTCTGGGCTCCCAAGTTTGAACAAAGAAGAAACAAGCCCCACCCTGACCCTCTGAGTGCAGATGGCGGACGGGCCTGCCCAGGAGCAGCATCAGCTAGATGACCACACCCTGGCCTCACGGGGGCCACCTTCCCTCCAAAGCATCTCCGCTCCTCTCAGGAGGCAGGCCAGCAGCAGCATCAAGGCCCGGGGTCTCCTCCAGCACCACGCTGTTTAGTTCTCCCCTGGAAACACAGTCGGCCTACAGCCGGTCAGCTGCTGGCCACATGGTGGTAACGAGCCCACGATACTGGAGCTCCCAATTATTTCAGATTTACTCTCTTCCTGATCTTTCATTTTATCAGCAAAACATCCTCTTGGCAATGGGTATTAAGCTAAAACTTAAACGAAAAGAAATGCAAGGAAGAGTCCGTGAAAGGCATGGCGTATGAAAGGAAAATAGTCAGACCTCAGTCTTGGTCTTGACCTTTTACTGTCTTTTAACATTAAACATTTGCCCCACCTTCGAAAAGATAAATGTGGCTTTTGATGACAGCCAATGTTATCTGAGGATTAAAATAGCCCTCTTGCAGTGCTCAACATTAAAGTCTTCCGCATTTGCAAAATTGCAAACAGATGCAACTCAAGTACCTGCAAATAATCTGCCAAGACCAATTTCAAAAGGGAGATTTCAAAATATGTGGAAGTCATTAGGACATGTATTATTTTTGCAATGAATAGGCGCCAGGAGTGTCTCAAGGAGCAGATGGGTGCTACTTTGTTTATAAAAGATCAACAGAATATTCGGCTGTAAATGAAGACATATAAGCTATATGAAACAATTATGGTAAAATGGCGAACATTTCAAAGCTAATTGTAATGGTCTTTTAAGATCTGAATTCCTCATTTCTTACTGCATGCTAAAATATCATTTTAGTTTTGGGTCTTGATTGATATAATTACCAAAATGACAGAAAATTAAAGTAAATGCTGTCAGTTTTACTGTTGTAAATGTTGTCACTTTATCACTTGTTTACAGTGGCACCAATACTGATAAATGAATATTTTTCAACATGAATAAAAAATGTGACCTCCATCTCCCGGAAATCTTCAAAAAGGACAGCCCCAAACGTTAAGAACCCAAGCAGACAGAGTGAACCTCAAACTGCATTATAACAGAATTCCAAATAGCCTCTCTCTCACACATGCCCAGCTTCAGAGAGCTCCTGTTGCTAATAAAAATCTCCACGATATCACAGAGGAAATCCAGAGCCAGCAAACATTCGCCCTCACCCGGGTCCCTCACATGTCTGTGTCACCGCCCAAGCAGGACTGAGTTAAGCCCCTGTTCTATTTTCCTGTTTTATATTGGTAATCATGTGAATTAGATAATTACTCATGGAAAATGTGATTAAACATACGTCGCTATTGCCAATACCGAATCATGAAGAAAGGGCATTTCTGCGAATTGCTTTTAACGTAAATAGCAAACTGGGCTCGTAAAAAATGTCCAATTAAGCCAATACCTAATGATAGATGGGCTGATCCTATGACTTGCAAAGATGCAAATTGGGTGCAGGAAAAATGAGGAATCGTGCAAGACATCCTGGATCTCCCTCTCCACACACAAGACTCCTTTCCCTAGGATGCTTTCGAAATTCCACCAACTCCTGCAAAGTTGAGACTCCTTTTTCCTCTTCCCTACAATTAACTTTCTGTGGGGCCTTCAATTCGGTGTGCTGCGGGAGTACTCTCACCACATCTGTAAATTGAGGAGACATGGGAGAGAGGGAAAACTTGAGCTAACGACACAGGTCTGGACAGGGGAGGGGGGCAAAGGAGCAGCTGCCCAAGAAGGAAACAGGCGAGCAGAGGCCACGGCCAGCTGGCCGGCCTGCAGAGGCTCTGAGCGGCCTGTGGCTTCCCCCTCTCCCTAACCCCGGTCTGCCTCCCACCAATCACCCCTAAGCGAGCAAGGCGGCCACACGAAGGAGCATTTCCCTTCCTCCCTCTCCTGACTCACCAGCACTGCTTTTCCGTAAATCTTTAAGCCGAGTGCACATATTCTCCCGTGACAGGGTCCATGCAGACGAGGATGTGCACCCTACAATCACTGATGAAATTTGTATTGACTCCAAAATCAAAAGTAATGAGAAGAAAATTGGTTCACAGCCTGACCCGACAGTTCCAGACTGCTGTATTGAAGTTGCAGAAAGACATTTTTTTTATTGTCTCCAGATTTCAATTAACGACATCGAGCTACCCCATCCTCCCATTATTAGTTTGAACAGAAGATCAGATTTAAGAAGTTTCACTAAATTAATTATTGTAATAGTATCTTGCATTTCTGGCAAACCTTCCTGTTTTGTAAAGGGAAAAGATTCCTTTTACACACTGTGGGACCCATGGAGTTCTGCCAACTGCATGTATTCACCTCCTGTGCGTTCGCTCATATATGTGCTCCTGTGTGAAAACGTATATGTGTAGGATATACCAGCTCTGGGCAGGACCATGACATCCTAGACTATCTCTGCTGCAATCATGTCCCAGCAAATATTTCTTGTTAGGTTTTTAGGGCCAAGCTAGAATGTCTTATTCTCACCACCCCAAGCTCTTAAGCCATATGCTCTCGACAAATTCATAACAGTAACCCCACAAACAATCATCTTGTAAGCCACAAAGTAGACTCATCTTCTTCTGAATGAAAAAAAACAAAAAGAATAGATCCACAGACACTATCATTGCCCCTATCTTGTGTAAAAATGCAAATTATGCCACACGGTGCTAAATTATTCTGGGATATTTCATAATGTGAATTAATACCCACTAGAGGCTAAGCCGAGATCATCAAACTCATTTCACATAAGACAACGAATTTAACCACCCGTGACTCAATGAGTGAGAAGTTAACATGCTACCCAGCAACACTAACCACTCCAAGGTAGATTGCCTTTACATAAAATAACCCATTTTAGAGACTTTTCAGTCCGAGGCTAACTTTCTTCAATCTCACCAGATGGCAGAACATTCAACGCTCAGGCTTTCCGTTCATACAATGATGAAAATTATTTCTATGGAGATCAGGCTGCATCTAGTCACCATCTTCTGTCAAGCCCAAGTAAAATCCTATTTCACTAAAGTGAAACCACAGAAACAAAAGCATTCTGATAGTTCGCAATCTCTGCACAGTTTGGTCACCGACTCCTTGTTAGCTAAAACAAATGTCACATTTTCAATCCACATTTGAAGGTCCACATTCCAGAGGAGGTTTGACTGATCTTTTTTTTTTTTTCCAAACACTAACAATCAAATTTAAGACAACGCTCCGGAAGAGAAGGAAAAAAAAAAAAAAATCAAAGGCTCTCTACCCCAACGCCAAATGTATCCTTAATGCACTTGAACAATAGGCGGGCTGTATTCCTACCCTGGAGTAACACCGTCCATATGAATCCTAGGAATTTAGTATATCTGACAGTTTCTCTCAACCACCCATAACATTCTTTCCTGTCTCATTGGAGCTGGCAAAGGAGAATTCTGTAATTGAGTGGTACAGAACATGTGCCCTCCTTGCTAGAAGATGACAGATGGATTATAAAAACTTCAAAGCGGAGCAGTTGGAGCACCAGGGGAGAGATAGTGGGTATTTGAACTCTCCGTCTTTACCCAGGAGACAATGGCACTCTGACATGGAGCATATATCAAGGAATGGTGTAACTAGATAGACATAATCTTTCTTTTCACTAAGTATTTAACATTCTGTTACGAACAAGTTTCAGTCCGGCTAAAGTGCAACTCATCTTCATGCTAATCGTCATAGAGAGTAGTGACATGGCACACACCCCCCCCTTCAATTGTGGTTAAATCAGTCCTTTTGCAAACTAATTTTTTTTTTTAAAGAACAGGAACAGCTTCTGCCTTAGGAAGAAAAAAGGTAGAAATTAAGCATCGGGTTGGGATTAGCGTCTTTTCTGACTCACTAATCTGATGAGGCTTTCATTTGCAATGCGTGTTCTCCTTCCCTATGACTAAGGAAGGACTCTCACACATGGCTCACAGACCACATGCCACCAATCACCGGTTTTGAAGCGCAGCCGTGACTCACCTGAGCCCAGCTGAAGCTGTCATGCTACCTCTCATGTCCCCAGAAACCAAGCCTCCCCCTGCCGCCCCCGCCCAGCCAGGACACACAGCGTAGCCAATAGGGCAGGGACGTCGCAGGTTCAGAATGACACATTCAACTCGTGCTTGATCATCCAGCCCCACATTTCAGCTGTAAAGAACAAGTCAAAGCAAGGCAGAAACACAATTCACGAACAATTTTTAAAATCCAAGCTCTGTGGTGTAGCATCAGGGCAGGGGACTAGCTGCTGTCGATACAACCCCAGGGACAGATCAAGTCCCTGGGCCTGAAATACTGCCCCACACTGAAGCCCAAACTGCAAAATGATGTGCGCTGATATGATGAATTAGAAGCTCCAAAAAACCTTACATTTTCTATGTCTCTTAAAATTTTGATAGAGACATAAAATGGCTTATAGAATTCTAATTATAGCAACAGACTTCAAAAAAATGTCTCAATGTCAGAGATTAGTGAATCAAAGGCACATTCTTAAAATCAATTCTTGCTTCTGAATATTAACTGTATTTATCATTCATACTGCCCTCTGGAAACACCAGCTAGGATCCCTCTCCACATCTGACGAGGAGGGTCTCCCTGCAGTTATGAAGCTGATGAAATGAGGGATCCCCAGGGGTGAAGATTTGCCTACAGGGCAAAAGTCCCAACTGGAAGGAGCATTGTGGCTGCTTCTTCAGTGGCTGCTGCCAACTCTTTCTAACTATTGCTTATCATCATCGTCTCAAAATACTGTCTACCTTCTTTAGAGTACTACAAAGTCAATGAAGCGAAAATTAAATTACTTTCATGAGAATCACGGCAACTTTTTAAAATAATTAGATATGCTCTAAATATTCCCATAGTTAACAATCTTTTGCTTCTACTATTTCTACTATGAAGGTACAATTTTTTAAAACGGCAAACTCTGGAAACTGCCAAGCTAATTTTTCTGAGATCTGACCAAAATCCACCTGTCTTGGTTTCCATCCTACCTCAACAACTCAGTTATATACAAACCCAAGCTCCCAATTTTCTGGGTATCTATGTTCCAACAGTTAATGCCTCCTGTAAGAGTTATCATAGGCTTCATGGTCGTGCCTACTCAGAGAAAAGAGAGGCACATGTCTCTCAAGCTTATTTCATTAAGAAAACACATTTGAATATCCCAAAGTCAACTTTCATGGGCCTTAAGAATGCTATTGATGGGAAGAAAATGGAAGGGGCCAGAGCCTCTGGCCTCCTGCCACACACACACCTGCCTCCTCCACACCCTGTAGCCCTTCTTCAGCTTCCTCTGAGGCACCTAAGGCCCAGGAAGCCTGGTGGTGTGGTGCATGGCCAAAGTCAGCCAGAACCAACAGAAATTGCAGGGATCACTCCCTAAAGTAGTTTTAAAAGAGAAAGAATTTAACAATTCTTCTTTATTTCAAGGCTAAACCATCCCTTGTGGTAGTTACTCAGTCACATCCGACTCTTTGCAACCCCATGGACTGTAGTCTGCCAGACTCCTCTATCCATGGGATTCTCCAAGCAAGAATACTAAAATGGGTAGCCATTCCCTTCTCCAGGGCATCTTTCCAACCTAGGAGTCGAATCCAGGTCTCCTGCACAGGCAGATTCTTTACCATCTGAGCCACCAGGGAAGCCCTAACCCATCCCTTGAATAGCCAGCAAATGCTAAGGAGATGTAGAAAAGGGCCATGGGGACAGTATGTTGGACACCTGTGTGTTTCTGCCCACATGCTGCTTTCTCAACATATCATAGGAAAAGTCCATACACTAATAAATGCAAAAACCCAAACTTTTACCTGAGACCATTTGCATCCACCATAACCTATCTTGTCAAGATCTACTATGAATCATTTCATAATTATCCAGTTAATGAAGAGAAAACTTCATAAGTGATTCAAACCACATCATAAATGGTTTCTGATTGGCCTTCAGCCATGCAGATCTGGGGCCTCATATAGAATTATGCCCATCCTGGCTTCCCTGGTGGCTCAGATGGTAAAGCATCTGCCTGCAATGCAGGAGACCTGGGCTTGATCCCTGGGTCAGGAAGATCCCCTGGAGAAGGAAATGGCAACCCACCCCAGTACTCTTGCCTGAAAAATTTCATAGATGGAGGAGCCTGGTAGGCTACAGTCATAGGATCACAAAGAGTCACACACAACTGAGCAACTTCACTGATTTCTACACCCAAGTTTCCCAGAGAGGACCCTATGATCAGGAGGTCCCAGCTGCCCACTGACAAGGTGCTGCTGACTTGGGGGGACATTGAGGGGTAGACAGGCCCCAAATGTTCATCAAGAGAGGCCATTAACCAAAGCACTGGGTTACATGATGAACAGATTATGTGTGCCTTGAAGACTTCCCCAAAGTTCAGAGACAGCTAATAATAAGTTGTGTTTTCAAGTATTTGACACTTAATACCTGCCCCCCTTAAAAAAAAAAAAAAAAGGCATCAAACAGTCATGGTTGCAAAACCAAAACTAACTCTGTCCTCTCATTTACTATGTACTTTAGTACCTTTTGAACAATACCAGGGAGTGTACCAAGGAGAGAAAACAGTCGTTTTTGTGTCTAGGGAATCAAGTGGCGCTACCTGGCCCGATTTCCATGCGTTACTCTCCCTCCCAGATGCCAAATCTCAAAGACGCCTCTAAGTAGAAACAGCGCTCCTCTCTTCACGCCCAGCCCTAGCAAAGCCCTGCTCTGTTCACTGGCCAAATCAATCAGCTCCACCAGCCACTTTCCCAAGACCCTTCCAGAATCGACTTCCAGCAAAGGCGGTAAGCACTCCTTAGCAAAAGATATGGAAGTACTTCAGAGACAGATGCCAGAGAGACATGCCCGAACACCCCAAAGTCACACCAGCGTCTCTCCTTGTGGCTCAGTGCCCCAGAGCTCAGCCCAGATGTGTCACGAGAATGTGACACACCTTTAAATCACCATTAACGCATATGTTCTTTGCAGATGAAACACAGACCTCAGCATCACCAAGAGGGGACAAGGACAGGGTCTTTGAAGGAAGCCTGAGCAAGAAAGCCCTTTTTAAAAGTGCATTTTCATCTCTCTTTTTTACAGTGATCTTCTGCCATGGTGGAATGTAAACACCACAGGAATAGACAGAATCGTGAATTAAGGATTTGGACGCCTTGCTTTAGAAGTAATCTTCAAAGAATGCACATCCCAAACATCAGAGTCGCACAACAAGGCTCCGAGCTGCTTGTGACTGCCTGGAAAACGCACAGGTCACACCTATTATTACCAGTTGGGTCCTGAATTGCTTTTAAAAATCAATAGAAAACATGTTCTTACATCTCGTCTACTTGGCAAGAGGGCAGATTCAGAAAGTGCTTGTCTTTGCCCAGAGAAGAAACCATTTAAAGAATGTCCCCCAAAACGTTCCCAGCAGCAGGCATAAATAAGAACTAAGTTTTCAGTGATCACTCTGCTCAGTGTTTCCCCAGGAAAAGGCACTGCAGATTGGTGGCTTTGTGAACTGCTCACCTGGCCTTCTTTCACTCCCCAAGAAGGCACAGGGCAGCTGGTGCTGTGCTCCAGGGCACCCAGCAGCTCACTCTCTGTTCCTCTGACCAAATCTAAGTAATCATAGCCATGAAATACACAGCACAGTGGAAAGAGAGGTTTTGCAGGCAGAGATGGGGAATTTCCACCAGGGTGCAGCCGCTTGCTACAAGCGCGGGTTTTGGTAAGTCACCTGGACCTCTGAGCTCCAGGCTCCTTGTTAGGAAAGTCAGACAATGAACCTACCTCACAGGACTACTGAAGATTCAGTGAGAAAAGACATGTGAGGTGACCTGTAAAGTATGCCACAGTGGAGCAGAGTAGCATCCTTCCCCTTCCCTCTGCCCCCACTTCAAGTATTGGTATTAGTATTTATAGCTGCAATGCAACATTCATTTCCAATCATTTAGAAGCACAGTGCTAGGCACTGAATCAGTGTTTGCGGAAGAGTTAAAGGGACAGAGTATTTGAGACATACAGCTCATCTTCTTCAAAACTCAGGCAAGGCTATCCTCTAAACCCAAAGGCATAACCCGTGAAATAAGTTGAATGTGTTTTTGTGAGCGCAGGACCCAGAGCATTCTTTAAGATTAAATCTGTATGAAAAGCACAAAAGTCAAATGCTGAATAGTATATTAATTATGCACGACCAAAGATCTAGGAGAGGTTAAACCCAGATTTGGCAGCAAATTGAGTTCTTTTATTTGATAGGAAATCTGCACATGGTGATGATTTGTCCTTCCTGCTTAATGTCACCAAACTTCTGGAGAGGGTGCAAAAAGAGACATAAGAAATAGACATCCATCTATTCAAGGGTCTTCCTTGTTTAAGGACAAAATCTAATAGTCATCAGAAGAAATGACTTCTCAGAACCATTGCTGGCCAAGGTCAAAAGTCAAATGCACCTGGAGCAGTATGAATAACATCTTGTCCCGCTTGCTCAATTAGGGAGTTGTGAAGAGCATTTCTAACACACATGCAGTTGGTGTTTAATACAATGAAAGCTTAGAAGTCTCTTTCCAAGCATATACACTCACTGCAACTAGACCTTTCAAGAAGATCTCCCCAATTTCACCATATAGAAATCTGAGAACTTATTAGCCATTGGTAGTTTTCTGTTTTGTTGCCATTTTTGCTTTGTTTTGTTTGAAGTTATACAGTCTTAAAATCAAGGATGAGGCTGTTGATAAATTGTGACAATTCCTTTGTCATCCTCTACTATTTTTTATCTGGTTTGAATTCAAACCAGAAAGACTCTGCCACCATGCTCCATGTGGCTCTTGTATGAATAGGCCAGGTCAGTATTGCCTACTTTTGACATGTGGGATGCCAGAAAAAGTCTTAATTGGTTGAGGTCAAATAACGGATTTGTGGTACTTCTGTTGCCCAGAGTGGAGCTTTCTGATGCTGTCACCTGTGCCGCAAAGTGACAGGTTCTCAGGAGGGTGAGTCTCTGGAATTACTCCTGTGATTGTGGCCAGGAATACTCTCTGATTTTGCAAAATGCTGCGAAGTTAGGACAAACTGGAGAAAACCAAGTAGATGACAATAAATAAGGTTTGCCAATGTTTAACCACTTCTCCAAATTCATTTCATACACTATCACAGCAGAACTGGAAACGGCCACTGGACCAACTGGGGATCCTTGGACGTCAGTTCGGTTCAGTCGCTCAGTTGTGTACGACTCTTTGCGACCCCATGGACTGCAGCGTGCCAGGCCTCTCTGTCCATCACCAACTCCCGGCGTTTGCTCAAACTCATGTCCGTTGAGTCAGTGATGCCATCCACCCATCTCATCCTCTGTCATCCCCTTCTCCTCCTGCCTTCAATCTTTCCCAGCATCAGGGTCTTTTATAATAAGACATTTCTTCGCATCAGGTGGGCAAAGTATTGGAGCTTCAGCATCAGTCCTTCCAATGAATATTCAGGGCTGATTTCCTTTAGGATTGACTGATTTGATCTCCTTGCAGTCCAAGGGACTCTCAAAAGTCCTCCAGCATCACAGTTCAAAAGCATCAATTCTTCGGCACTCAGCTTTCTTTACAGTCCAACCCTCACATCCATACATGACTACTGGAAAAACCATAGCTTTGACTAGACAGAACTTTGTCGGCAAAGTAATGTCTCTGCTTTTTAATATACTGTCTAGGTTGGTCACAGCTTTTCTTCCAAGGAGCAAGTGTCTTTTAATTTCATGGCTGCACCGTGGGCATCAGCACCACCTACAAAACTGGACGGTCAGGGTGGTACCCAGGAAGACAATTGTTTAACAAGTCTCCCAAGCCATTCTTTTATCTGCCTAAGTTTGAGAGCAATTCGGTAGGTACACCTTCCTCATTTTACAGATAGGAAAACAGATCCAGCCGGGATAATAAATTGCCTAAGTGACTAACCAAGCAAGGGCCCGGACCCAGATTTGTACCTCCATCCAGTGTTTGAATTGTATACAAAAATCTGCCATGAGGGCACACAGTGGGTCCCCATGAACACATATTATTTGATTGCATTCAAACAATCAAACAGCTGAAACACACAGCTGAACAGGATGCTGTTGACTAGGAGGCCCCAAGGAAGAGAGACTGGAGGGCAGTCATGAGTTAAGTCCAAGCCAGAATCCAATGAAAAGCCATGTTCCACCTAGCCCTCTGCTAAATGACAGAGTCAGGGGCTTCCCTGGTGGCTCAGAGGGTCTAGAATCTGCCTGTAATGGAAGAGACCTGGGTTTGATCCGTGGGTCAGGAAGATCCCCTGGAGCAAGAGAAGGGCTACCCACTCCAGTATTCTTGCCCAGAGAATTCCATGGACAGAGGAGCCTGGTGAGCTACAGTCCATGGGGTCACAAAGAGTCGGACACAACTGACTGACACTTTGGCTTTTCACTGTCAACAACAGGTCACAACCAAGAAGCACACCACCAAGGGGTTCTTATTCTACCCGATCATGGAACCCATTCTCAATGAAACCTTCACTACCCAAAAAGTTTTGGCTTTGAGTAATAGTGGTCTCAAGCCACCCTTGTAGAGTGGGGCTCTTTAAGTAATTAGCAAACATTTTAACTCACTGAAGTGAAAAAAGAAAGACTAGATAGCAAATAGTTTTTAGTCCAAGAGACCTATAAAATCACAAACAAGTCACTGGGAAATTATTCTTAATCGTTTCAAAAGACACCTGTGTTCCTAATTCTTTATTAAGGTTTTATTATTTCCATCTCCCATTCCAAATCCCTCCCACAGGTGCCAGACACCCTGTGGGGTGAGGGTGGGGGACAGTTAGTGGCTGGCAAGTCACTGACACAGCAAGAGAAGAAAAAGAAAATTCTGTCCTCAAAGAGTTCACATCTAGTAGAGGAGAAAAGATGTGTATGTAGCTCACACAGTAAAACAAATGATAGGGGTCAAAAGGAGGAATTTTATACAGAGGAAGAATTCTGTGGGGCAAACAGGTGGAAATGAAGACTCATGGGACCGTCATTCCCAGATCTACCCCATCTCCTCTTTTTCTGTGGAATTCTCGGTTGCGTTTGACTTGTTGGGAGGAGGAAGACGAGTATCTCCAGCACTTTCAGAAAACAGGCTCTGCAAGTCGTACGAGTGTCACAAAACTCCCCAAGATGGCAGTCACTTGGGCAACAGGATGTGACATAGGTTTAAAGTCCTCTCTCCCCTTCTGCAATCACGCTCTGTGATTCGAGTGTCTCGTTGAAGCCAGTGGGGTGGCTCCACCTCACTCATCAGTCAGATGAGCGCCTCACCAATCAGGGAGTCAAGATGGCATCTTCTGCAGGCCCCACGGCTCCTCTGCCCAGGGTCCCCCATCAAGTGCTGCCAAAGACGAGAATGTAGAGCCACTAACAACTTTATCCGTGTTAATCAGGGCCCCACGCAGCTGCTCTCAGCAGCGACAAAGACCCCGATGAGGGCTCTCCGTGCCCCACGTACTGATGTCAAGGGAGAGGCTGTGGGGGGGAGACTGCATGGCCCACCTCGAACAAGGTGGCACAGGCAGGGAGATGGCTTGAGACAGGAGGCCTCCGTAGCCACAACCCAAACCAGAAGAAACCCCCTCATCTGAGCAGTGCCCCACAAGGGGCAGAAACTTGGCAATAACACTAATATTCTATCTAGAGACAACCGCCTTTCTGAATCGCCATCATGGCGCCCTCTCAGTAACCTGGAGAAAGACGCAGCTGCAGCCCCAACTCTAAAAAGAAACAAAGGGCGCGTCAGGGGATGACACGACATTGTTCTCAAAGGTCAGGGTAAACTCCCAAACACGTTTTGGTTTTTTTTTTTTTTTCCTTTAGGAAAGTAGCCTTCTTTCAAAAAATATTGGTCAATTGGCCACCTTTGCAAACTACTGTTCTAGGTGTTAGAAGGAGAGTCATCAGAGAGCCTGCAGAGGCCCTGGCTTTGGGGAGTCTAGTTCTAGTGGAGGGAGTGAGACAGAAGGTACGCTAACACTCAATGAATCCAGAAAGATAAATCCCATGAAGAAAACAAAATAGGGCAATGAGCTGAGGGGTGACCAACGTGGCGGAGAGGAAGAGGGCAGCCAGGAAAAGCCTCTTGGAAGAGGTGGCCTTTGGTAGACCTGAGGGATAAGCAGAAGCAGCCAAGTGAAGGTGTGGACAAGAGTGTTCCAGGCGGAGGAAATAGCCATGCCAAAGACCTCGAGTGTGATCAAGCCTGCCACACCCAGGGAACTGAGTTAGAGGGGGCCGGGGTCGGAGCCTAGCGAACGATGGGGAGCGAAAGGGGGGTAGCCATGATGGCTCCATTCATCAACTCAAGTTTGTCAAAGCCCTCCTCAAATGGATTTTTGCCTCCTAGCCAGCACAACAGCCTCAATTTCAGCTCCAGCCTGTTTTAAATCTTTTAATGTTCTTTATGGGCATTTCCCAAAAGGAAAGAAACACCTGTCTCTTCAAAAAACAAAAACCTCTGGGCAACCCCAAAGCCAGATGGGCACTGCCCCCTTTACAACTGCTCAGGTGGGTCCCATCTCTGCCTCTTCTCCTGGCCAGGTGCTGGTCAAGGCGTTAATTAGTCAGATGCCCCCTAGAGGGAGAAGAGTCCGGAGGACACGAACGCTTAGGGGGCAGTGAGTGAAGAGTTCTCTCTCCATGCAGCCGCCTGGAAGCCTTTGTCCACACAGAGGAAAGGTGAGGCTGTTGCGGACAGACATCTGAGTTTTGAAATTCTTCTGTAATTACGACTTTAGTTAAGAAAATGCACATGAGTTCACAGGATGATAAATATTAGCGTGCTTCTCCAAGTTCAAGTGAGTTGTCAATAAGACAATTAAAGCAGCATCAATAATATGCACCGTATGTTATTATCTGCTATTCTAAATCCCAGGCTTTTGTGATCTCAGGAAAACAAAGGAGGACAGGCAGTGGTGATACAAATACTTTTGCACAAGTGAAAGATGTAATTCTGCGTTAGTGTAACAGCAAGGACGGGGAGGGGGGTGTGTGCAGGATGAAGCGTTCTTAAACACTGTATGGAGTAAGGAAGAATGGACTAGGTGGAAAGGACCGTTACGATGGAAAATTAGCAAGCCTGTGTCTAAGGTGGATCAATCACTTATATCACGTGGCCCCAGTCAATAGGAGCCTGAATAAGTGCTAGCATTGTACTCAGAAATCAGAAATGCTGGATTCTTCTAAAGGAAGAGGAAGCTAAGTGAAACTTTGGGTGAGATTAATAAACATGAATGAGCATGCCCTTTGAGAGAGAGAGAGAGAGAGAGAGAGAGTGTGTGAGTGTGTGTGAGTGTGTGTGTGTGTGTGTGTGAGTGTGTGAGTGTGTGTGTGTGTGTGAGTGTGTGTGTGTGTGTGTGGTGGGGGTATTCCCTGGCAGTCCAATGGGTTGGGACTTTGCACTTTCACTGCAGGGGCCCATGGCAAAAAAAAAAAAAAAAAAAAGAGAGAGAGAGAGAGCGTGGGTGAAGAAAATAAAACAGGACAATAATACATACATACACATACATATACAAATATATACATATAGACTCAAACAGATATGCATACACATATATTCATTTATGTGAAAAACCATATAGTATTGTGCTGAATTGGAATTTGGAATGAACTATCTCTTGTATACAAATTACATGGCAAAACTTTTTCATTGTTCCCTAAGACAAAAACCTACACAATGCAATCTCTATACATCTGCAGAATCAAAAATCATTTTCCTCCAAAAATAACTTGCAAAGCATTAAATGTACTGGAATGAGAGTAGACATTAAAACTACTATTTGTTGACACTTTGTGATTTAGGATTGAAGAGAGAAGTTTTCTCCAAATTAATGAGGCAGACATAATAGGGCAGTGTCAAAATATTGATTTTATTTTATCCTACCTATTATTGCCACTCTTCTATTAAGTTGGAGAAAATATAATTTTTTCATTAGAGTTATCATTTGTTATTATTAACTTATTTGCTATTTATTATGGAAAAGAAATCTTGTGTCACTTTTCAAGATTAATATAGAACAATCACATGCAAAGTCGTGACAGAGACCAAAATAAAATACCAAATGCTTCCCAGACAATTTTTACTATACTGAAATATTTCTTAAGAGGAAAAGGAAGAACTGTTGGTTCAAATTTCATGAAATATATACAAATTTAGATTTACATTTATATACTTGGATAAACTATTATTCCAACTAAAGCTCAGAAATTAAAATGATAATATTCATGCTGATATAACTTACTTTATAATAATCAAGTTGATGAGTGGACAATATCTAACATATACTCACATATCTGAACAGATAAAATGGGGGAATACTGTTTACCAAGGTCTGTTCCTTTATTCTAAAGAATTATTTTTTATAGTACTCTTAAATGTCTTTTCTCTTAATTCATCACAGATTTTTGCTAAGGAAAGGGAAATATCTGAGCAAGTTTTCTGAAAGTGTAATAAAAGTCATGCATTTGTTTCCATAATTTTTCTTTTGAGTCATTTACATTTTAATATTTTACATCGAAGTTGTGATGATGTGAAATACGATATATATGCAGGATGATTTGGAATGTTTACAGTTATTTAATGAAATTTACTTAACCATTTAAAACCAAATGAAGAGAAAAAAAGTTCAGTATCCAAAGAGCCAGGACATACTTCATTTTCCACTAAAAAATTAAACTAAATTAAATTTAAAAGTTACTAGAGTAATCATGTAAGTAATGAATCAAAACAGCCAGGCATGTAAATGTGTACTTTCAAGTTCCATAGCATAAAGTCTTCTTTGGACTTACAGGTGATATAAACAAGTATCTGGCTTTCCTGCCAAGCTGTCCCTTTCCTGAAAGGGGAACGAGTTCATGACCCCCAGAAATTGCTGGGTGGTGAGAACCTCCTCAAAATCCCAAGACATCTTAATCAAGCACAAACTTGAGTGTCCCCATGGAGACAGAGGCCCCATGGTGGCATTGCCCGTCATTCCGCCTGGCGCTCTGCACACTGCCTGACACGGGTGCACACTCAGGAACAAGAGGTGGGAAGGGAGGAAGTGTGCAGCCACTACGGCTGCGCACAGGAGAGACAGGGTGACTCTGAGATGCTGGTGCAGACTTGAGCTTCACCCTCTCTCCTCTGAGACTAAATAAACAAGTCTAACCAAACTAAGTATAGCAGAACTGTGCAGTCAGGGGGATACCCCTAGAGTTAGGATTTGGGCAGAGGGGAGCCAGGCATCACAGAAGCACTTGTGAATCTCAATAGATCCTAAAATCTGAGAGAGCTTACATGACTTTTATCTTTGCAACTAACTTTATATTCACTATGTGCCTGGCACAGAGTAGATGTTCAGTGGATATTTGTGGAATGAATGAATTACATTGGGAGAAGAAGGGATGGATGGAAGGAGGGAAGGGCCACTTGGAAGGAAAATATTGACTTTGGATGGCAGAGAAGGCCACAGCCGCCAGCAGACACCCTCCAACAGAAGTGCCCTCAACAGGCCATGCCCACAGCAGACTGAGGGAGCAGCTTCAGCTAGACAATATCTCCTCGGTGCAAAGAAAGACAACTGTAATGTCCTTTGGGGAGCAGTCCACAATCAGCTCCAACCACCCTGGCCTTCTTTCTTCTCACCACTGAGGTCCTTCCAGCCTCAGGGCTTTTGCACATGCTGTTCCCTTGCCTGGGAGTTTTCCCTACCCGTTGCTTTACTGGCTCCTTCTCACCTTTAGACCACCAAGAACAGCACTGACCAACTCGTTGAAGAGGGGCTTCCCCATAGCCCTCTGTCCTCTTCCTTCAGAATCTTCATGATCAAAGTGGGCATGACAAATATTATGTCTCTTATGACTCTCTAGAGCTGCAGGACTCATGGATGTTGGGTCCACTGCTATGTTCTCAGCACCTACACTGTGAATATCTATAGGACAGATAAATCCAAGAGAATGAACGTAGAGCACGGCGACACTGCCCCGAGTGGTGCAAAGAAAAGAGTGCGACAGGAAAGCAGCCCTCACCGCTTGCCAAGGGCTCTGCTCCATGGCAGCCTACTCCAACTGAAGAAGAGGTCCATGAAGTTCAGAAGCCTTGACTCTCCAATGGTTCTGTTCTAGAGAATGCCATCTCCAGAGGTCCAGACCAGCTATCCAGAGCCCCAGTCCAAAGGTCACACACAGCCACAGTCACAGGCACAAGTCCATGCAGAGAAAGCCCAGCAAAGCCATCTACCAGCTACATGACCTTGGGCAAGTCATACAGCATGGATATACCTCCTGTTCTCCACCAAAAGGCAGTGTTCTAAGAACTAAATTAAACAATATCTTGCACTTTAAAGCCCAAGGTCATCTATGTAATAAGCACTCAATAAATGCTAGATGTATATCTACAAGACCTGATCGTGGTTTCAAATTTCCTACAGGAAGATGGGATCTTGTTTCTTAATATAACATTGCTAGGTACTTTCCAAGGATGACTGGAATGTTGATTTTGTCATAGATTTGGTATCCCCCCCAGTGAGGAAAAGCCACCCAGAATTCCACGCTTTCCCCTGCAGGAAAAAGTAAAGGAGTTATGTTCAACTCCCCACCTCTCTCTTGGGTAACTCATCTTGAATGCAATGGCCACAAGTTCAACTCATTAATTTTATACTTCATGCACAAGCACTTGGGTCCCTTGAAATCATCAAGTGATTGTGTGTAAGTATGCAAATCAGGTGAATTTCATGTGTGCTTGTGTGTGTGTCTGTGTCTCTGTGTGTGTATTTTGGAACCTGGAACCTAAAGCATCATCTTCACTGCCTACACTTGTACTTTGGTCTTGGTATAACACCCTCAAAAGTGATTCTGCTCTCCACACCACTAATCTGCCTAGGACACAGAATACACTTAATACATATTTTTTTAAAAGATTGAATGAATGAATGAAGAAGGAATGAATGACAGTAGTGCCTCCTTGGGGCCTTTGGCTTGGATCCAGGGCAAAGATAAAGAGTAAGGTGCATAATGTTCCTACCAAGATTGCTACAACCAGGGTGTGGTATGGTGTGGTGTGGTATGGTGTGTGTGTGTGTGTGTGTGTGTGTGTGTGTGTGTGTGCATGTGTGCGTGCGTGTATGGTTTGGGAACACAGTGCTAACACTTGATGGATTGGAATGAGCATATTTGTTTAGTGAGGACTTAAACCCTACCCCCATTCCATAACCTTCCATAAACTCAGCTGACCCTTTAAAATGCATCTTCTGAAATGTATAGGAAATCAATCAGCTGATACTTATTGATTCCCGGATAAATAACTCCAAAGACCAGTCAGGGAAACAAAAGAGGAATGACAGCTCACTAGGCTTTGCAAGTGATTGATGGCTATTGTGTGGGGTAGGGATTTCATTCCTAAAATATTTAACAAAATGTACAATACAAGTAATAATATTAGCTGGCCATTTGTAGAATAGCTGGTCTCTGGGCTCATTAAGTAATCATTTTCTCTTTTAATTCTGATGACTCAATTCGGGAGGAAAAAAATATTCCAATTCTACGGATGAGAAAACTGAGGCTTAAAGACAGAAAATGCCCTGCTCTCAAAGATCTTGGAAGGAGTGGCGCTGGGTATCGAGCCTGGTCCCATCTGACTGGTCCTGAGCTCTTTATTACTGTGTTACACTGCTGAAAAACAATAACAAAAACGCTTCTAGCTCTTCCTCATTTACAAACTCGATGTTTCCAGCTCAGTGAAATAAGCATCTTAATCATGCAATGAAAGAGGGAACACCCCTAAAAAGTAAATAATGCAAAAAACTAACTTATAGATACTGATATATCAAGCAAAACGTGTACTGTGTAACCGTTGCAAAAAATTTAATTAGCAAATAAAATGCACACAAAGAATTCCCCGGCAGTTGTTCCTTCCGGAGCAACGATACAGAAAGTAGGAAGGAACACAAAGTTTCTTTGTGTTAATCTAAGGGTTAACAGTTGGCTGATGATAGAAATTAATAAAAAGAGGGCCCCCTGCACTGCTCCCCTGTGCAGCAATGATTTAATTCACTTGCCTTCAAGATGGAGATGGGCAAACACAAATATCAGTCCATTTAAGCACAGACTGTTCTATTAGAATTGCACCTTGAATTCTGCTCAGCCCTGGTTCCTAAAGAAAAAAGTGCTTAGTCCCCAGCCTCCCCAGGTCACCTAACCCCTTTGCCCGACCTCCACAGGAGGCCAACCTCTAGCAGAAGAGAGTCAAAGAGACAGATTCTAACTCGAAAAGTCTGTCCCAAGGAACGAAAGAGCTGGAAACCACTCCTTCTTTAGATCAATAAACAAATTATTTTATGGAAGGTGGTATTTGGAGATCACACACAAGAATTACACGAATTTTATCAGAACAATATTATCATGCAAAGGGAGAGAAAGTTTTCTGAATAGCAGACCCCAGTAGTCCCCACGATCCACACAAGGGCCTGGTATTTGTCACCTGAGCAGCCAGGCTCCTGATTCAGGCAGAGCCAGCAGTCCCTGGAAAAACGTCTCACAACGGATCTAGCTCCTGTCAACCTTTTGAGACAGGAGGGAAATGTGAGGATCAAGTTGCTGGTATCACTGAGATAAAAGGGCAGTGTGTCAAAACGCAGCCAGTTCTTCCGGGAGGGTTTTGAAAATGGTACGTACTCCAATAATCTGCAATATATTACTTGACCTCACCAGACAGCCATTGCTAAAGAATAAACATGCCAGAAGGCACGGAACGCACATCCCCCCCAAAAGGCAAGCATATCACCACTGGTTACATCACAGAAGCATTGTCACGGGAAATGCCAATGAGATGACCAGATCCTGGGTGAGCCCCTCATTTGTCACGCACTTAGAAAGCCACTGTGTCTTCCTCGGGGTGGCAGCAGTTATTAAAGGGGAAACTGCCACCTTATGGGCTTTAATCAATACATTTTCAGATGATGCAAACGTTCGTCTCATTGTGTCTGTCCTTCTGCCTCTAAAATATGCTAGAGGAGAATTTTAAATAAGACTAAAATTCAAACGGTCCCCCACCAGACTTCAACGAAAGCTTTTTTTCATATAGTTTCAGAAATTCGTGTGCAAAGGGTGAAAACAGCTGAAAAGGAGGAAATGGGTGGGGGGGGCGGTGGAGGCTGGGAAGAGGGGAAAATGAAACAAAACAAAAAGCACACAGAAAATAGATATTAAGTTGTCAAATCAATGAGCTCAGAAAAGAACTGCAGACAGGGTGTCTGGCATTTTGCTTAAGAAATGGTGCTTCCAGAGTCCATGAGAGTTCCTGGTGGAGCTGGGCTTCAGATGGCTCAGAGCAGCCCGAGGACTCGAGGAGACCTACTGGCAGTGGGGACCAGTGCAGAGGCCGCCCTCCACCATCGAAGAGGTTTTGGCTGCACAGATGAAATCCTTTAATGTCCGCATGTGGCAGCTTTTCCCTCTCCCACATTCCCACACTGCACTTTCCCACCTTTTGAACTCTTCTTGGCTCTCAGAGCAGGATTGCCACCCACCAGAGCTGACCCTCTTTCAGGTGGAAAATGTTTGTGAATAAAGTTTCTCAGATGCTGCAGGAATCCTACAGAGTTTAACTGCCAGATCCAGCCATGTTTCACCAGTGAGATGCTCTCTGCTCGGTACAGATTTAAGGCTGCTGAAATAGCCACTTGGCATCAATAGATTACAACCCCCAGACTGCGAGCCCTGGCCGAGGAGGCAAAATAATTAAAGCACTTTAGCTGTAATTTTGATAAGATTTCCCACCCCCTTCAATAGACTTCATAGAAATAACAGCCTTTCTGTAATAATTTGGAAGGCTTTGCTTGACTTGACTTTAATAGATTTTAATAAAGAATTTTTTTAAAAATTTAAAGAACAACAAAAAAAATCGTGCCACTTTCTTCTCTAGTCAATAAGAAATAAGTATTTCCAGATATTTTGAAAGATAAAATTAAATAATCAAGCTATTCAAGAAATTAAATTCCATATATAATATCTATGTGGTCTGTGATTTGTTTGCTTCTCTATAGTTGATACAGTTTAGCTGATACAGTTTCCAAATATTTTCTCCCTCTTGAAAACAAATTTATAACAATGCATATGTTCTCCAAGTAGCAAGTTCTGGTTTACATTTTTAACTTCCATGAGAAAGGCGAGTTACTATGACAGGGAAGGATGATTGCACTCACAGTCCTGAGTACTGAGTAGGGAGGCAGCGGTGCAGACAGGTCAGCAGTGTGAGACCCAGGGCTAATGAGGCTGGCTTCGAACCCTGGCTTGTAGCTGCAACAAGTGGCCACACCTCTCAGTCTGCCCACTGGTGAAACCGAGCCGAGGGATGCCCTTCACTCTGTTGTCAAAAGGTCTCCTTAAGACTACAAATCCAAGGTGCAGAGTGCAGGGTCTGGCATAAGGCAGGCACCCAAGAGCAGCCACTGCTGGTGGCTATGTCTGGCCACCTCTGCACACCTACAGAGAGGCCCCAGACCCTGCCTTCTCAGGTGCCTAGAAACTACAGGCATTAATGTTCCCTGAGAGCCCTACCATCTAGCCCTTCCACGAACCAAAATCTCATCCAAATCTATAGGAATTATTTTGAAACCTCAGACATGCAAGTAAGAACGTCATTGTAATTAAGGCTGAGATGGGCATTTCTGTGATTAATCTCAACTTTAGAGGCTCTGTGGGTTGGCTTTCACAACCTAAATAGGGTTACTTCATCCTGCCTATGTGTACGGGTGAATGTGTGTTCGATAACAACCAACACAGGCTAAAAGATCGTGAGGGACTGAGCTGAAGGACTAGCAGAGACAGAGAGAACAGGGTGGGGCGGAGTACAAGAGACAAGCCCACCTCAGTAATCAAAGCTAAACACAGCTCAGGTGATCAAAGCCTTGATAGAAAACTTTCAGGTTAATGTCAGCTCAAGCCTACGGTGATCATTTTTCCTGTGTCAAAATGGCACTTAATTTTCTCATTGTAAAGCTACGGAGTAAGAATAGGTAGGTAGAGGAGGGGGACCCTACAAACTAATTTTCCTTCTTGCATCTCTTAATGTATCTGCATAACCTTCCTGCCACTACCACCCAGAGGCCCCACTTGGAGATCTGTGTCCCTTAAAAAGGGCTGCTGGCTCTGTGTGGATGAGCTTGGTGGGTCAATGATGGAATTCCAGGGGTTCTGTGGTGAGTGTGCCCTCAGAAAGGGCAGCTAGCCATGGGTCAAGGGAGGTGTTCTGGGCAGGAGTGGGGTTGAATGTGACAACTCCAGAGGCAGGTTGGATGGGTTCTAATCCTGGATCCTCCACTCCCCTCTCTCAATGTCTGAGGTTCCCTTCCTGAAATTTGGGACAAATATAGTACCTGCTCATAGAGAGGCTGTAAGGATTAAACAAGTCGAGTGCTTAGAACCCATGACTGCCATGTAGTGAATGCACAGAAATAAGCCACTGTCATCACCCTGCCAGCAGGATGCCCAGCCTCAACTCAGAGTCTGAGAACTGTTGCCTTATACTTCTTGGTTTGCCTGTCACAGTCAGGGAGCCCAGAAACACAGCTCTCACTGGCAGGGCCATTTTCAGGGTGTAACTGACAATAAAAACAGAGTTGAGCCCCAGACACCCTCCACCCAGGTATTCCTCTACTGTGAATTGACATTCCCCTTCCTCTCAGACCCCCAGTTCTGCCCCCATGTGGTACAGGCCCTGGTATCCCAGGGCACTGGGACACACGTGTCTCCCCACCAGGCTGTGCGCTCCTTGAGGGTCAGACTTCCCTGTGCCCCTTGAGATGCCCAGGATGGGGCCTGGCACATAAAAGCTGTGGGAAGTGAACCTGATTTCCCCCAGGGGGATGTATGCAGATGTCTGGAGACACGTTTGATTGTCACAACTGGGGAGAGCTACTGACGTCTAGTGGGTAGAGGTCAGGAATGCTGCTCAACATCCTATAAAACACAGGACAGAGTCTACAAGTGGGTAACATCCTTAGTGTCACACTTGAGAAACCCCGGTCTAGAGAAACAATGTTCAGGCCAGCCTGGCAAGTCCCACCAAAGGCCTCACCTGGATCTGGTCTCTTAGGGCAGATAAACCTGACCTCTAGCATGCTCAGAGGCTGTGGAAAGCCAAGCGCTCAATGCCCTCTGTCGGACAATGCAATGGCACCCTACTCCAGTACTCTTGCCTGGAAAATCCCATGGACGGAGGAGCCTGGTGGGCTACAGTCCATGGGGTCGCTAAGAGTTGGACACGACTGAGCGACTTCACTTTCACTTTTCACTTTCCTGCATTGGAGAAGGAAATGGCAACCCACTCCAGTGTTCTTGCCTGGAGAATCCCAGAGATGGGGGAGCCTGGTGGGCTGCCATCTATGGGGTCGCACAGAGTCGGATACGACTGAAGCGACTTAGCAGCAGCAGCAATGCCCTCTGTAGCAGCAAAAACTCCAGTATAAGAGAACCCAAAGATCTACAATGATTTTTTTAAGTGAAAGCTGCATGGGTAACATTTTCTAACAGCCAAGAGAGTCCACTAAAACCAGCCCTGCTCTCTGCACAATGATGTAGGAAAGGGGGCCTGCATTCTTTAGGGTCCATCTTCTGATCATACATGTCCCCCTCCACTTTGTGATTCCTTCAGCTCTTTTAGCCCCAGTCCTTCCACTGTGCACAGACACTGATAAACTCACTAATCTACCCTGGGTAATACACTGTGAATAAATAGGAAATCATCTCATAACAGGTGTTTCTAGCAAGAACACCCTTTCCAGCGTGCACACACACACACACACCCCAGCATCACCACAACTGAGATCCTGGTGGGCCAACTCCCTGGCTTAGCTCGGTTTGATTGCACATAGGACTCTCTAAGTTAGCTTGGCTCTTACCCTCTATGGCATTCAATGCCACCAAGGGTGGCCTAGACAGCCCAGACCTGAGCAAGCAACCCTCTCCTTAACAAAAGGCCCCTCTCTCAACAACTCCCAAACAGGTACCACAAGATCAGGTAAAACACAATGAGCCACAGCAGTCAGACCCTCCACCCCCACCTTGCCTAGGACAGCTCCTTTCCCTCCAGCGTCTCTGCTGTCCTGCAATGGCATGTCCAAGACGGGGCGGCCGGTGTGCATGACAGGCATGGTTTCACTGAGCTACTCGGCTCACAAGCCCCTACTAGCAGATGTGAGTCTCTCCCATGTCAGTGAACTTGCATCTTGCTTTTAGACTCCAAAATCCAACCTTCACAGTCTGGGAGATAGCATCAGGTCACCTGACCGCCGGCAGCCTTCCAGCCCACATCTATCTCACCTGGAGACAGGGTGAAGCGGGGCTGAGCACTCTCATCTGCTCAGGGTCCTGGCAGAGGTTTGTGGGGGACTCCCAACCTCAGCATGGACAAAAGCTGACCTACAAAAAGCTCACTTCTGTTTTTAAACTTGCGTCAAGTCTCACTTTAAATAATGCTGAGAACAAAATGCAAGCTGATATTTCAGCTTACTTAAAAGGCTTATTAAAAACACTAAATCCAAAGACGTTAAAAAGCTATAATTGTCCTCATTCAAACTGGAAAAATAAATCTATTTGCTTTCTTCTTTTATGATCCTCTTCTTTAAAAAAAATAAGTTCATCTATATTCTCATGAGCATCATTGCTGTCTTTTTTTCCCCTTCCATTCAAGGCACTTTAAAAACACCTGTGCCATTCACAGCCAACTTTTGAGCAAAAGGCAACCACGTTTGGGAAAGGCTGTTTAACTCTGATTCCCTTATGCCAGAGATAAGTTTCTCTTGCTCAGAAAGGTGAAGTTCAGAGTTCATTTGAATGGGCTCTTGGATTTTATAGGTCTGATCTGGTGGAAATTTCTTTGGTTACCTAAGGCAGAGTAGACAACCTAATCTGTCAGCTTTTTGGGGCTCAGCAGGCAATGAATGATTCTACATCTCAGCACTGCCTTCAATACCCAATGGGCAGCTGTGGTTAGTAGGGCTGCACATCCTGGCCACCTCCCTGTCCTCTCTCATAATGGGGGTTACTGGCCTCCGGCTTGGACCAGAGCAGCGTGACTGTCTCTCCTTATTCTGCCCTATGTCTTCCGTGAAGACAGCCCCAGCCAGCAGTTAACTTGCTGAGTTGTGAGATCTCAAGCTTGCTCAGAAGTTAAGCACTCCAGGCACAGAACAAGATGGGTTTTCAGAGCAGTGGTCCAAGAGAATGCAAATTTATTGAAAGCGCTTTCTCCAGGTTTTCCATAATTACCATTTATATCTCCAGGAACTGTTTCCCCGAACCCAGTTTAGGGTGAAAGCATTTTAGAGACTTTCTCTGCAGATGACATATGAGGTACTAACCTTTTTTCATATGCCCAGATGTTAAGTTCATTTTCATCACATTTATGCAAATTTCATTTGAACAGTAAATCAAAAGAAATCTTAAATCATTGTACACTATTTAAAAATCCACACTAAATCCGGTTTACTTGCAGTGATATTAACATAAAGTCACAGTTAAGGGACTGAAGGTAGGAAGCAGATGTCACAATCCCGTTTTCTATGCAATGGCCCCAGAGAGACCTGGGGTCCCAGCCATCCATCAGATCAAAAAAATGCCTCTGCCTGGTCACAACCCAAATCAAGTGTTACCAGCTTAAGGGTATTCTGTAGATTGAAGCCTTCTAAAAGTTTTCCAAACTTTGGGAAAACAGGGATCCCTCAATCTAGGGGCCTGTCATCCTTGTTAGTGTCTGGACTCAGGCACTACAAAGTTCAAGTCAGGGTCCCAGTAGTGAGACTTCTGGCAGCTCACTTCTTCCTGGGGGTGGAGGGGGAGTTAATTCCTAGGGCTCTGCGGGCCTGCATTTGTCAAAGCGCTGGACGGCAGTGCTATCATTACCAAGCAAATCAGCCAGGCGGTTAATGGTGGAATCAGGAGACATTTGCACTCCGCTATCAGAATGACATCATAACTAAAGCAGCCTTCAGCCAGAAGCCTTAGGCTCTCCCCAAGCAGAGGCCGGAGGGTTGCCCGCTGCGCCCCTGCGTCTCCCCAGGCCAAAGCTGAGTCCCCTGCCCCTTCCCGTCAGGCTGGTGGGCCGAGCTGCCAGCAAATTTCCTAGCAAACAGAAACTAGGGTTACAGTCTTCTCCCAAGAAAATCTACTTTTCCCCAGGTTCTGAACATGTAAATAAATAATACACTATTGTGTTTTTAATAAAATTTGAGATATTATAAAATCACTTATCTGGACAGGCCACGGTTGATATTTTATGAATGTAGCTACATTTTGGCTATAGAATTTATGGCATTTCCAACAGAATTGTCAGTCTCTCGGTGACTCTGTCTTTAGTAAAGAAGCCCTGCACACTCTCCTTCGAGCACTAGAAATAAATGATGCTGGAGAAATTGGAGGGGGGGGGGAGGGAAGGAGCTAAGGGAGAAGCCCTTCTTGCTCTTGTTGTGCTTGCTTTCCTTTCTTTTTAAAGCACAGCCGATCACACACACACACACACACACACACACACACACACACACACACACACAGCCAGAGACACAAACCTTAGAATAATGGGGGAGGCATTCGGCGACGAGCTGCAGACGCGGCGCGGCGCGACTAGCAGCCGGCCCGGCTCGCTCTCTGGCTCGCAGCTCTACCCTCCACCGCGGCGGGGACCGACTACCCGCCAGGACCCGAGATGCCCAACTCCACCGCGTCCCAATGATCGCCTCCCGATTCTCGCTACAGGTACACGCCTGGCCCAAACACCTCACCTGACCCGATAACTCGGGAGCAGAGGGGGGAAAAGTTGTGCAAGCTGCTAGCCGGGAGCGCCGGAGCCGGCGGCTGCAGTCCTCCAGCCAGCGAGCAGCCCTCCGCCGAGGCCCGCCCGGCAGCGCACGGCGCCAGGGCACCTCGCTCGCCTGCTTTGCGCGCTAACCTCGGGGCGCACCGAGGCCACGGCAGGGCACTTACTTGGCACTCGCTTTTGAGCGTGCAGGTCGTCGCAGTTTTCACTTGGGTTTTCAAACAAGTTTCAGGGAGGGAGAATGAGGGGAAAGGAAAAAAAGAAAGAAAAAAAAAAAAAGAAAGAAAGATCCAATTATGCAAATAGGCTCCGGACTGGGAGGCGCGCGTCGAGTCTGACGCCGCTACTGTACGAGTTCTCGGAGCAGCCCCGGGCCGGGCAGATTTATGGGGGCGCGTCACGGCTACGCCAGGTCCCGCCGCCGGAGCATCTCGAAGTTAATTAAAGCGGTAATGTCCACTTTCCCGGCGACCCTCCGTGCGCGGGTTTACTGTTTCACCGTCCAACCCGACCCGGGCGGGGGCGGGGACGCTTTCCCCGCGCCTCTCTTCCTTCCCTCTTCTTGCTCCCCCTCTTTTTCCTCTTTCGTCTCTTTAAGTCGCCTGCCTTCCACTCAGTGAACAATGAACAAAGATGTGAGTGATGGGAAAAGATCGCCCCCTCCCAACCCCAGCAGTGAGCAAAGCCGGTCTCAAAGTAAAAATCCAGTTGCTAATATCAAACTGGAAAAGAAAACAGCGCGTTCCCAGTCTAACCTCCCCCCGGCCACACACACACACACATACACACACACGCACGCACGCACGCTCACCCCACCCCAAGTTCACCTAAGCCCTGGTTGGGGGCGGGGGCGCAAGGCCAGGGCTCCAGAGGCTGCCCAACGCGCCCGGGACACCGGGGACAACGGACACTGGCGGTGGAGAGCACTCTGGCCCAGCCTGCTTCTCGCGCCCCTCCCCGCCTGTCCTCCCCCCAACCCCCTCCCTGAGTCTACACCGGCCAGCCCGGCCCCGCGGCCCGCTCGGGCTGCCCTGCGGCCGGATGCGCTCAGCAAACGCGGCCCCTGTCGGTTTTCTGCTAAACTGCACAGCGGCGGCGGCTGCCGGGAGAAGGCGCAGGAGCAGCCGAGGCCGGCACCGCGCGCGCACTCACTCCGCCCGGCCCACTGCCCCTACCAGCGGCCGGCCGGCCGCCCGCTCCCACCCGCACGCACTCTTGCGCGCCCACCAGCGCCCGCGGGCTCCCCGACCCGCAGGCCAGGACGCCGCGCAGCCGCCGTATTTTCTGCTAAAGTGAAAACGAAGGCGGCTGACAAATCACGTCTCCTGTGAGGCACTCGTTAGACATAACAATATCCGGCAAACAAAACCCAGCCGTGGCTGCGACCGGCGCGCGGGGCTGGGACCCCGCCCTGCCCCTCCTCGCCCCCGCTCTTTGCTCAGGCCTGCGCGGTCCCCTGCCCACCCCCAATCGATAGTCCGACCTTCCACCTAACTCGAGGGTTGTGTGCACGTTCGCCGGGAGGCGGACATAGGAACGTTCACAATACAGAAGTGTGAAAAGGAGGGGAGACAACTTTCCACCTGTCCCCAAAGAAAGCCCTGCAGGAGTTTTCTCAGAAGAGTGGGCTGGGGACAGATCTCTGCCCCCGAATCCCCTTTTCATTCTTTTTCCTAACTTCCCAGCGCCTGCGTTTCCACCTTCCACTTTACACACATCCATCTATATACAGATATCTATATTTTAAATTATTTGCAAAACTGCAACAGATGGGCGCGTCGAGATCTGGACACTTTCCTACTCATCATCAAAGAAAAGCTCCCCCCCCCTTTTTTTTTTTTTTTTTTGCCTAAAATACATCCTGGTCCCGCCTACGACTGTTTTCCTCAATTCTTCATCTTCAAAAAATGTCTTGAAGCAAACAGAAAGGTTTATCAGCAAAGATCATTCTCCTCCCAGTCATACATCTGGCCTGGGGATTCCGTTCCCCCAAATTGCGCTCTTCCCAGACGCCCCCAACCCTCCGTCTCCCCGCCTTCCTAAGCCCCCACGCTCGTACTCCCCCACTCTGACTGGCCTCATTTCTCCAGCCCCGGGCTGGCCGGCTCAGCTCCCTCCATAACCTGTTACTTATTTATCTCTTTATTTTTATTTTTGGCCCCAGGATTGGCCCCCCGGGCCTGGGATAGGCTAGGGCAGGTGCTGCGGTCACCACCTGCGCTGGCAGGCGCCACGGCCTTTCCTGGGGTCGCGAGTTCGGACCCTGACACCCCGGCCCTACCGAGCCCCCGGCCTTGGCCTCGCCCGACTCCCCGGGTACAGGAGGCCAATGAAAACACAAAATGGCAGGTCTCAGCGGCCCTTGGCGCCCGCGAGTTTGACACACTGTAAGCATCGGCTAACTTTGATTAAAAAAAAAAAATTACAAATTACCCTTTCTACCCCCGGCGGCGGGGCCGGAATCCCGCAGCGAGGCGCGAAGGAAGAAAGGGAGCGAGGGGCGCACAATTCTCAGGCAAAGGAGAAAATGGGGAAAGTCACTTGAGCAGAAGTTTCCGCGGCCCCGGGCTCCCAGTCTCCACAGACTCCCCCCACCCCCCAGACCCTTTTGAAAGTTTCCCGGGGCCGAGAGCGGCTCGCGGGCCGCGCGCGGCTGGGGGGCGCGGGCTGGGCCCGGAGCGGGGCGCGGGGTCCCGCTGGCGCGCCCGGCGCGAGGCCCGGCGGCTCCTTTTCAAAGTAACGGTCCCGGGACCGCGGCGGGGGAGGCGGCGGCCCAGGCGCGGGTCCCGCTCGCCGCCGAAGTTCTCTAGCGCCCTTCGATGCCCGGCCGCCGCCGCTTTCTCGGTTTCTTCCTCTTTTTTTCCCCCCGCTGACAGCTTCTCTCGCCAACGTCACAGCCACGGATATTTAATTAGACCATATTTTTTAATCGCGGTGGGGCGAGAAGGAACCCGGCGGCAGGCCTCGCGGAGATGGGGAGGGGGAGGGGACGGGGGGGCCGCGCCAAGAGTCCAAACTCACTTTGCCACCTCCCGGACGCCAGGGCCATCCCCCCACCGCCGCGCCCCCCCGGCCCCCCACCCCCACCGCGCCGCGCCCCAAGACCCCCCCACCTTTGTTTTCCTTACCTTAAACACTGAAACGCGGGCGTCGGGAGCAAACTCGGGCACGTAAACGGAGCGTTGTAAAAGATTGTGTTCAATGAATAATGAAACATGTCCACATGATTGACTTGATCATTTTCCGGGGCTGAGGGGGGACGGGCGCCCTGCTCGCGCGCCTCGCTCGCCCACTCGGCAGAGCCCTGCGAACTGTTCCCAGCCCAGCCGGGGCAGGGCGGGCTCGATTTTCGTCTGCCTCTTTTCAGAATCGCCCCGTTCATTGATACTCATCACCCAGCCCCAGCAGACATCCCCATCCCCGGCTCGGCCTCCCCCTATCTGGTAGGTGAAATGCATTGTACCATTAAAAACGCTCTCCATTGTCGCCCTGGCATAATTCACAGCAACTAGATAGGTCTTGCGGCATTTAGCTTTGATGAGCCAGAGACTGAACCCTTGATATAATAATCTACAAAGAATGGTGTGTGATCGTCCATTTTTTCTCTCTGTCTAGCAACTAAGAAACCATTTAACACAGCGCAGCTTGCTTCTGACCTTGAGCTCATGTAAACACACTTATTAAAATCTATCTATTCTCCAAGAGCTACATTCTGATTGTCAGACTCGTTACTGAGACATATATCAGCCCCTTCGCTTGTCACTACTTTGCATTCCTGCCTTTGACTAAAGAATTTTTTATCCAGCCGAGAGGGAGAGAGAGATTGCCACGGAGGGAGAGAAGAGAGAGACGGAAAGGGGGAGAGGAAAAAGCGTAATTCTTACCTGCTCCTGAAACTATTTAAAGTCTGTTTCTTTTCTGGGGGAAAAAAAAAAAAAACTCCCGGGTGAATCTCGGTGGACAGCGGGACGCGGAGAATCAGTCACAGCCCGGGCGTTTAAGGGAGTCATCAGCGATCAAATGACGTTGATCCGCGTTGTAACCTTGTGGCGTATTTAATGTAAATAAGGCAGTTATGTTGCCAATCGCCGCGATACAAACACGGAGAGGTCGTCAGCCTCGCCTCCCGCGCCTGCCATTAGAGGCGACTTTATTTACAGACACTATTTAGGAGATCATGATAATTCTAAAACAATACTAGTGCCAAATGATTATGAAAATATGATTTTAATTAATCACGTAGTAGGCAAGGAAATTAGCATACGGTAATTAAACTTCGAGAAAAACGTCACGCAGGTTCTCTGCCTTATGGGTCCAGAATAATCATCACGCGGTGGGCTCCAGGACTTAATTATCAAACAAAATAACTTTTTTAAGGCAACTTTGCAAATGCTGGTCCTCAAGGCAAACGCTTTGGTAAATAGTATAAGGCGAGGTAACAAGGTAGAGATGTGAGTGATGCTTGAGGTTGGGTTTCTGCGAAGCAAGGAAGAGGGGGAAGAAGGGGGGAAAAAGCTGAATAATGCAATTATGGATTCTCTGTCCTAGAGTTGACAAAAGCTGGTGCCTCAAAAGCCTCTTTGTTATGGGATTATATAATGATCCTGGTGTCATTATGGGAAAAAAAAAGATTCAGTAATAATAATAAAAGAAGTATCCAGATACACCAATGAGGAGCTTGTTTTAAAGAAAAGGCTCGCATGTGACATTGGGGCATGTTAATAGCAGAAACACAGGATCCAAAAGAGTTGACAAAGAAGGAGAAAGGGAGGGAGAGAGAGGGGAAAAGAGAGAGAGAAGGAGGGGGAGAGGAGAGAGAGACTGAAGAGAGGCCTGTGTTGTGCATGATTAAGAAATGATGGAGACTGATTGATTATTCAAAACGTCAAGCCACAGGGACACTTAAAACATTGATTCAGGTAAGACTTGTTCCAGCCTGCCCAGACTGAGTTTCCCTTAGATGACTGGAGGGTTTAAACCAGGGCACCACAATACATAAAAAGCAAAAATGCAGAAAAAGCACCACACAGCCTCCCCATTGCCAACCCCTTCCTAGAGGAGGGACCACTTAGTTGCAAATAACCCGTCCAACAGTGGGGTGAGATGGAGAACACTTCACACTGGAAGACCAACCTGGCAGTGGGCAAGAACCGGGATCTCAGGTAACAGGCAGAGACCCAGCATCCCAGGGCACCTGGCCATTGCACCTCACTGCGGGTGATCCCCCCAGACAGGGGCTCCGTGGGTGGGCACCCAGCCTGGTCTGTGCTGCACCGCCCTTGGACTCTGCCTTGAGAACCCAGCACATCCTCCTCTCTCTCACTCTCTCTCTCCAGGACTTTGGGGACCAGGAGAATCAGAGTTCCCCCAAACAAGCTAGTCCTATGAGATTCTTGAAGTCCACTCTTATCTCTCATATCTCTGCAGTGGTGGTTTTTTATAAAATCCCCTGCCTACCCCAAAAAAGTTTAGGAATTCAATCTGCATTTTCCAATCTGATGTGTCTGAAATTCTCTTTGAACAAATTCCAAAATACAAGGGGTTTTTTTTTTCCTCTTGTATAGAAATTAGCATCGCAATCACATCAATGATATCACTATCTCTATGGGAATGATAGCTGGAGCAGTGGGGTGTTCTTTATTTCAATTCTTCGTGGATCAACTGATTATACTCTGTCGTCTTTTGAACCTGTTATTGTAAGTCAAGTGATTCTTTATAAGTGACAGCTCGGACAAAGAGGCGAGCAGGGCCGAGCAGGTCGAAAGGAAGTGGCCATATGGACTTGGAGAAAAGGCACTTTCTCCCCCCAAGAGAATGGGGGTGGCAGTCGCCTTTTAACCCTCGAGCCGCCAGCCCCGCCTGAGCCATGGGAAGCAGGGAGTCAGGCCGTGCATCCTGGCGCCATACTGGGGCTCTCCGGGGTGCCCAGCTCGGTGAGGTCCGGATCGTAGCCGCCAGATCCGGGGTGCCCCTTCCAGACCAGGAAGCCAGAGGCGCCCGCGGCCCTTAGAATCCGTGCATTTCTGGAGCACTGAGCTCCAGGCGGCCTATGGGACCTCAACTGGTGCGCACGGAGGCCACCGGGGTTTGCAGCCCAATGGGCCAGAGCAGGCAGGGCAGAGATTGCCCACCACCCGGAGGCCGCCGCGCGGCACCTCCTGAGCCCCAGGGAGGGTTCGAGCCGGTGCTCGCCGGCGCCCCCTGTCGGCGCCCGCGCTCTCTGCGTTTCTCGAGGATTCGGGCCGGCTGCCTTGGCCAAGCCCTGGCTGACTCAGGCAGCCAGCGCTTGCTGTGGGCGCGCGTCAAGGTGAGGGTTGAGGGACTCTGGGCAATGGACAGAGGCCTGTTGTCCTCCAGAGACCGGGATGTGAAGGCTACCTCCGTCCGACTAAAGCACAGAAGTTCACTCATCGATTCGCCCTACCCTATGTGTTTGGTGGCCACTTCCACAATCTGTGGGACTCCTCTTTATCTTGTTGGGGATTTTTCACCCTCCTTACCCTTCTTCCCTGGCTCTGGTCCTGCCCCGGCAAGCCCTTCGTCACTGACTTCCTCGCCTCCTCCTCTTCAAGCTCTGGAGTATTTCTCACTGCTCCCGGCCAGGGCTGGAATCCTGAGGCTAGACTTGAAGCAGAGATGCCCAGAGGCTCACCCAATGCCTGCATCCGGGACTCCTGCACTCGCCAATCCTCACAGCACTCTGCAGAGACAACCCCTCTACCGCCCCTGCTCTGACCCGAGCTTGCCACTCCTGCAGTGTCTTCTTCAGGGAGGGTTGTCAGCCTTTTGATTTCTTGAAATTGATGAAAGTCATTGGCCTGGCCTGGTGAATTAGGTGGATAGTGGCTGGGGTTAAAAATTGTGGTGGTGAGATGAGTTCTCGTCTGACTCTCAGACCAGCTCAGAAGCAAGGTCTGGAGGAGCTGCACCATATGTGAGCCATATCAGCACCTCACAACAAGCACCTGGCCTCTCAGAGTACCCCCTCTGGAAGTAATACTTCTCAAGCCAATAGACGGGTTCTGACCTCTTTCATTAGATCCTCAAAAGTGACTGCTGCTGCTGCTAAGTCGCTTCAGTCGTGTCCGACTCTGTGCGACCCCATAGACAGCAGCCCACCAGGCTCCCCCGTCCCTGGGATTCTCCAGGCAAGAACACTGGAGTGGGTTGCCATTTCCTTCTCCAATGCAGGAAAGTGAAAAGTGAAAGTGAAGTCGCTCAGTCGTGTCTGACTCTTAGTGACCCCATGGACTGCAGCTTACCAGGCTCCCCTGTCCATGGGATTCTCCAGGCAGGAGTACTGGAGGGGGTGCCATCGCCTTACAGTGATTCATAAAATGTTACTCAGCCACTACTTTCAAGTTGCATTTCCTGTGACGACAGCAGTGGTTTTTGTTTCCATATTTACATATCTTCTTTTCCCCTCACTCTCCTCCGATCCTCATAGCTCTCTGCTTCCCCCATAGTATCAACAGGTTAAAAACTAGCCATTGAGGTGGCCATGGCTTGTGACCGAAAGACTGATGCACAGGGGAAAGCATCCAAAGACGGCTGCTTGGGCTCTGGAGTGAAAGGATAAACCAGAACACTCGTGAATAGAGGCGCCAAGTCCCTCCACCCCACACCTCACTTTCCCCACTGTATAAAGATAACCTCCAACATCTGTAAAGCCCATGATCACAGAGAATCAGTATTCTAAGAAAATGGTAGACTCCTTCAGGTCCACCTTTCTCAAGCAGAAGAAAGATGCTAAGAGATCTGCAGACATCCATGTGTTTAGTGGGAGTTGGTCTGATGCCTTCCAGGTCTCATTTGGATTCTCATGGAGAGTCCCTGCTTCTTAACTTCAGTTGGCTCAGAAGGCCTTCACCTCAGTAGTCCTCTCCTTCACTTGGGGAGGTCTCCTTGACCTCCCAATAACTTCCAGGGAAATTCCCTTCCCCTGGCTAAAGCGTTTTGATGCTACTAAGCCAGGGTGTCTCTCTCCGTGGGAGCTATGGAGCAGCCTTCTCAGTGATGACACCTCAGGAATCATGAGCCTTCAAAGACTTCCCTGAGAGCAGGGTTCAGAGGGGGGCCCTTACAGATTGGAAGAGGTGAACCCTGAACAAGAAGAAGTTACAAAGGATCTGAACCACAAGGCTGTTCTGCCTTGAACTATTGATTCCTGGCCACAGAAACCCTGAACAAAGGTCAGTCAGGCCACTCTTTACCTTCACCAGCATCCCCTTTTAAGCGCACCCTTTAAAGACCCAAAGTGTTGGTCTCTCACAGATTCCTCTAAAAGGTCACACATCTCTTCTGGCTTCTCCACAGAGGAAAGAAGCCAACACAGGAACATTTATTTGTCCCGGCAAAACAGCACCTTCTTCCAGTGGCAGCACCTACCTTGCTTTCCCACCTTGAGGGCATCTGGGTGGAAGACCTGCCTCAGGTCCCAACCAATCAGTGCATCATATCTCTGGGCTCTGTGATTGGTTCAGGAATAGCCATGTGACCTAAGCTGGTCCAATCAGAATGAATCTTGGATTAAAAAAACAGCAACAATTAGGTGCCAGTGGAGAAGTTGAACTGTTGTAGCATTGTGGTCTCCAATCCCACACCAAGAAGGAGAGACGGAGAGCTTGTGGAGGCCACCAAGAGAAGCTGGAGAATGGTGCCAACACAGGAGAGAGCAGAACAGAAACAGAAGTGGTCCTGCTTACATTTAAGCCCCAAATCCAGCCACACCTGAAGCCAGCTCCACCTCTGCACCTTGCTGTTTTGTGAGCTGATACATTTCCTTTGTTAAGTTAATTCAATTTGCTTTGGTTCTTCTGTCACTTGCCACAGAATGAAGCCTGATACACCTAGCAGCTGATGAAAACAAGGAATCCTTGGGCCAGGGACCAGAGTGCTCAGAAACAACGCTGGAGCAAGGGGCGAAAAGCAAAAGTGGGATTCCTGATCCTCTTCCCAGAAAAAAAGAGCACCCAGAGAAACTGCCAGAATTCTCTTAAAACTACAGGTGTGCCTTGCTTCATAATAGCTCTGTTCCAGAAAAGAGGTTCGTAAATTGAATTTTTGTAAATTGAATCTGGGAGATTCAACCAGCACTGGAAGAGCTGGTTATTTAAGGTGTCTCAACAGATGTCTTTTATGAAGTGAGTGGTCATGTCCTTAAATAACAATGGTAATTTATTTATAATTGTAATTTTCCTACCTCAGGCATGTATTTTAAAGCAGGACCAACCTGGACATCTTCATGGTGTCTTTGTATAAATTAATCAAAGGCCAGGAAAATTCGCTGAGCCCTGTTAGATACAATTACAGCTCTGCATTCCTGCTCCTTTGCAAAACTGTGGAGCTGGAAATTTCTGGGTAGATACTGGAGCAACAACTTTGGGCCCTGCAGTTATCTACAAAAGCTACCATCAATTCTCAGTTAGGTTTCAGAGGGGAAAGACATAAAGCTTTTGGGCTTTCTGGCCAGAATATGGCCTGTGCTGTGTTTGCTAATGTTGGGGGGAGTCCATTAAGTAGCCCATAATCTCTAAACCTGGGCGGCTTTGAGGCTACAAGTTAAACAAAGTATCAATTTATGAAATGAAACCACTGGTGGCGATTCAAGAGCTACTTTTCATAAGATATGATGTCCATGATCAGAGTGCTCCCCATCTATGCTGTGAGTGTGTCCACCAGTACAGCACACAGCCATGACCTGACCCCTGCTTTTCCCAAGTTCCAATGATTAGCCTTTATTTTACCTTAGGAAGAGGTACATACTCTTTTTTTGCCCCTAGAAACAAACACGACCAAATATTGGAAAAATACAGTTTTCCAGAAAATGTATAGCTAGTGTTTGACTCAGAGATGTGACCTGGTCTGTAGGTGATACAGAGTTATCACAAATGATCCTCAAGTTTACCCTGAGTAAATACTGAGCCTTATCACCACCTGCAAGGAAGCAACTGGAAAACAAATGAGAAAGACCAAGTTCAGGCAAAAAGCAAGTCCCTTGACTCTGGCCAGTATTCAGAACCCTCATAAGCCTTCTCTGAACCTGTCAAGGGCACAGACCACAGAGCTCATGGTGGGCAGTGATCCGGGCGGGTGGAGTGGATGCTGGTAGGAGGTTAGGCCTGAGAAGCAACATTACTCTGGAGACTTCATTATTAAATCCTGATCCAGAGGGCTGAGTTGAGTCATATGGATCTTGGAGAATCGTAAGAGGAAGATATGAAAGTGGATGGGAATGTGCTGAGGGTCAGATGTGTGCTGATGGTGCCAGGCTCCAGGAGAAAAAGAAAGTGGAATCAGATGGTGTGTCGCCAAGCAAATAGGAGGACTAGCTCAGAGAGCCTGCTTGAATCTCTCGAGAGTCTCTGACAGGCTATATCTACACTTACACCCAAGATTCTTGAGTGCTTCTGAGTGCTCTAGAATCCCATGAGGGCTCCAGAATCCTCAAGAGTGTTTTGCAGCCTGTTCATGGGAAGGTCATCTGGTAGAGTAGAAACTGGTGGGCTAACATGAAGAGTTGACCCATTGGAAAAGACTCTGATGCTGGGAGGGATTGGGGGCAGGAGGAGAAGGGGACGACAGAGGATGAGATGGCTGGATGGCATCACTGACTCAATGGACATGAGTCTGAGTGAACTCTGGGAGTTGGTGATGGACAGGGAGGCCTGGCGTGCTGCAGTTCATGGGGTCGCAAAGAGTCGGACACGACTGAGCTATTGAACTGAACTGAACTGAACATGAAGAGTATGAGAAGGCAAATGAAACCACACTAGTAACAGGACAAACCTGTTCATTGGAGTGAACATTTGAGACAGTTATGTCCACTGCAGCTTATCCAGCCCGCCTCTGGCTCTAAGGGTCCCAATATGGGGCCCTCCCATGGCTGTAAATATTTGTGAGAGGGCCCTCCCTACCCAGGGCTTCAAGCTTCAAGAGGGCAGAACTCAAGCCTGCTTCACTGCTAGACCCCAGGCCTAGCCCAGCCCCTGGCAATATGGGGCATGTGGAGAGTGCTGATGAAACAAATGAAGAAATTAATTCTCAAACACAAATAGTTCACAGTATGTTCAGGTACTGTTTTAACTTTTATTGACTCCTTGAATGAATGAATGAATAAATGAAAGCATGGCTTAAAATGTGTTGCCATCACTAGAAGTTGGTTGCAACTTTCAAGAATTAATAGTTATTTTCCTGATAGAACGTAACCCTCAATACACATTGAAGAATAATTAGAAAATAGAAATATATGAAGAAGACAATTATATCCCTCAATCTCACACTGCCGGCCTTTTGTGCTTTTCCTTCCAAGCATTTTTCTGCACATTTCTAGTTTATACAAACTTTGAATCATTCTGTATAAAAATGTTGTGTCTTGCTTTTATTCTCTAACCTTGTAGCACAAGGTATTTCCCCACATCATTAAATATCCTTTGAAAACATGATTTTATGGCTACATAATGTTCCATTAAATGGATGCAACAAAATTTATTTAAACAATCTCTTATTTTGGAACATCTAAACTGTTTCTAATTTTTGTTCTCTCAAAAGAAACCTTTGTTTGCCTCTCTGTTCATTTTCTTAGTATCAGTCATTGGAGGTGAAGTTACTGGGTCAGTGGGTATGGAGGGTTTTGAGGCTCCTCATGACATTGCGGCTGCTGCTGCTCCTGTCGCGTCAGTCGTGTCCAACTCTGTGCGACCCCATAGACGGAAGCCCAACAGGCTCCTCTGTCCTTGGGATTCTCCAGGCAAGAACACTTCCAACTCTCTTTCCAGAAAGGCCCCACCCCAACATGTACTTCCCCACTCATGTCTCTTCCTGCCTTTTAGGGGTCAGGGAAGGGGGAGAACGTTAGGACTCATTTTACAAACTCATAAAAGAATATTAACCCTTAGGCAGATACATTTGTTGCGAATAGTTTGGCCTTCTAATTCTGATGGTGGTGTGAAATTTTCAGCAGGTTCCAAGTACCCGCAGACTTACCTCTCAGCTTTAGAACCCTTGATATGTCCCTCAATCCCCATCAGGGGACAAGTAGGACCTTCTGGGCTTTAACTGAAACATTGTATCCCTTTGTTTTCATTTTCATATGGGCTGTGTCCAGTGGGGGGAAGTATCCAGCCAGTATTAGTGAGATGTCATTGCAGGAGCCTGGTCCAACCTTCCTTCCAGCAGCCCACTCAGAAACTATGTCCAGACCCTCTCTCTCCTTGCTCACTCCAGGGCCATCTTGCCACTGGGAATGATTTTACTGTTGCTCCAAAGGAGAAACGGGGAGGAATTTCCTAGAGTGGCTGAGCATAGGCTGTATGGCCAGACCACCTGGATTCAGATCCCACCTCTGCAACCTTAGAGCTGTGTGACCTTAGGAAATTTACTTAATTCCTCTGAGCCTTGACCGCCAGTCTAAATAATGAGCTCCTATCTCCTGGGCTCCTTTGGAGAACTCAGGGAGTTAACCCTTAGTGCAGTGCCTGCTACAAAGTAAGCACTGACTTACACCTGCCAATGATTTGTAAATATCTTGTATGCACTTTTTCATCAAAAAAGAATAAGACAGTGTCCCACACTCGTTTCTCCAGTGGCTCAGCGCTCTGGAGACCTCTCACTGGTGTTCACTTCCAATGTGCCCTGGGAGCCCTGAACTTGCTCCACCCCTCAATGCAGGCCACCTGTAAGCGGTCCTTTCTGCAGAGGGCATCCACTCTTAACAGGAAAAGAGACGCCCACCCACAGCGTCCAGGGTGCGTCCTGTCTGTAAAAAATTTAAAACATCAGATCTGAGTTTGTGGGTCCAGAATGGCCGCACTCCAACTTCACCCCGTCTTCCTGAAACTCCCCAGCCTTGTCACAGACGTATCTGCAGAGCAGGCTGGGGGAGAAGTCACAGTCTCTTGTCCGGGAGGCATTTGCAGGTCACACATTTATAAAAAGGGAACTGATTTTGAGGCCACATTGGATTTGGATTCACTCTTGCCCTTTGCCTCTGTCCTCTAGTATCTGGAATTCTTGACAGGCCATGGGTGAATATTTTATGAATTACTTATTCATCTTTCTACAAGCACAGCAGTGAAGTTGACCTTCCTGATGTTGACTGGTGGAAGCACAGTTGCTAGTATAAGAAAGTCCAGTTTTCCAGCAGTACTAATCAGTGCAGTCACTAGCATAGCTAGAAGTTAACAAGACAATCAGGTTATGACCGAATCCCCCTGAATACCCCGAGCCCTGCCATGCCTCCCCCACAAGCACCTGTTCTCGGCTAGAGCTGTGATGGCAGCACTAGGAATCCTCTGGAGTGAGGCACATCCAGACACCCCATGAAGTCAGATGCATCTTTCCCAGCTTTATTAAGATATAACTGATATGTAGCATTGCGTAAGTTTAAGATGGTTTGATGTATGTTGTTCTGGTTGTTCAGTCGCTAAGTCTTGTCCAACACCCTGTGATCCCATGGACTGCAGCACGCCAGGCTCCCCTGTCCTCCACCATCTCCCAGAGCTTGCTCAGACTCATGTCCACTGAGTCAGTGATGCCATCCAACCCTCTCCTCCTGCCCTCAATTGTTCATCTTTCCCAGCATCAGGGACTTTTCCAGTGAGCCAGCTCTTCAAATCAGATGGCCAAAGTATTGGTCCTTCATCATCAGTCCTTCCAATGAATATTCAGAGTTGATTTCCTTTAGGATTGACTGGTTTGATCTCCTTGCAGTTTAAGGGACTCTGAAGAGTCTTCTACAACACCAGTCTTCGAAAGCATCAATTCTTTGGCACTCAGCCTTTTTTATGGTTCAACTCTCACATCCATACATGACTACTGGAAAAACCATACCTTTGACTAGATGGACCTTTGTTGGCAAAGTAATGTCTCTGCTTTTTAGTACACTCTCTAGGTTTGTCATAGCTTTTCTTCCAAGGAGCAAGCATCTTTTAATTTCATGGCTACAGTCACTGTCCTCAGTGATTTTGGAGCCCAAGAAAATAAAGTCAAGTATACAACACAGTCCTCTTAACTACAGTCACCAGGCTATACATTAGACCCTTGGAACTTATTTTTCAGATGCCACTTTGGGAGCCAAGTCATCTCACGCTGACACCAGGAGATTTTTCTGTTGTAACTGTCTGCCTGGCCTTTGTGGTGATTGCTATCAGAAGGTAAGAGTTTTCTAGGTAATACACATTGCAGTTTTCACCGCTTACAAGTGCAAGGCCTGATAAGAAACACCCCATAAAAGGAGGGGGAATAAATCTCCCACTGTGCCCCGCAAGGGAAGTATAGTGGCCACAGCTACAGAGCTGCACACCCAGACAGACCCACAAAAAGGATACAGTGTTGACCCGATGGATACTGTGTCTGGCTTTCCCACCACCCTCCAGAATGTGTTCTGTTTCTTTACAAAATGAAACAGGTGAGGACTGACATTCTAGAAGCTAATATATATAAAAATATATTTTTAAAGTTATCTCTTGAAGATCAATTTTGTACCTGTGAGACTTGAAGTAAGTCGCAATTCAGGAGTTAAAAATGAAACTAACCACATGAGTCCTGAACATTGCGAGTGTGGTCTCTGGCCTGTGAGAGGCTGCTTTAGGGACCGAGGGGCCATATGGGTGAGAAGGGCAACGTCAGGACCAGACATAGTGAAGGTGGGATTTGCAGGAGGTTCTCTCAGGAGTAGATCAGGGCAAGAGGCAGCGCCCATGTGGCAGGCCCTGTGCAGACAAGGGGAGCCAGTGAGTCAGGCTGGGGGCTTACACAAGCACAGCCTCCAGGTGCTGGGGTCTGCTGCCCACCTTAGCCCGCCTGTCAGCTTTGAGTCCAGAGCTGTCAAGGCTTAGCTAGGTCTTGACCATCAGTACTTGCATTCTCAGCAACTGAGCACAGGGCTGCAACTTCACAAACTCTGTACCTGGTTTGTGAGTGAGTGAATGAATAAATGAATCTCTATTTCCACATTTCACAAAATGCCAGTGTTGGGTGAAAGAGGAGAGTTTTATAACTTGGGAAGTTGCATTAAGCAAAACTGTATGATCAATTTTACAGTATATGGGGAAAGCAAAAAAACTGGGGTAGAAAACTACTCCAAGACAATCCCTAGTTTATATATACATATAGATATACTCTTGTTTAAAGCAAGTCTGTGATCCGTGATATGCACCATGTACTAACTAGAGGACAGGGACTGTTAACTTGTGATGATTTTCCTTGCAGCCTCTTTGCATGGCATATATTATACATACATGTTTGTTAACAAACATATAATACTCCAAGAACATATGAGGGGGAATTCTCCCATTCCTTGATGGTGAAATTATGGATGATTTAATTTTTAATTCTTGGTAGATTCCAGTGATGTCTAAATGTTATACAGTAGGCACATCAACAAATCTTTTAAGCGCACAAGACCTGAAATTCAGGTCCAGGGAAGGCTAGGTCGTGGGAGCAGGGAGACACCTGCACAGGTGTGTTGGGCAGAGACCTGAAGGACTCCCACCTCTGAGCATGGGGCCAGGGCAAGGCCCAGGTCTGGCCACTCTGGATTCTGAGCTTCCACCACCACTGAGCCCAGCATGGCCCAGCATGGATGGCAGAAACAAATGGCCTGTCCAGGAAGGGAAGAAGCGTGCTCGCTGCTGAACCACTGCTGACCCTTCCTCAGGCAACGGGGACTTCAATCCAAGTACCTCTCAGCTGTGTGGTCCATTTGAGTTTGTCAAGGACTCCCTGGTCTGCTGTCTCATTCCCACAAGAGCTGGGACAGCACAGGACTATCACCACTTTACCGACACAGACCCTGGAGCTCTAGGAATATTCACCAGAGAGAGCTGAGCCCCAGGGCTCTGCGTGCCCGTTTTCAGATTCATGCATGTCCCACTGCTCTGAGCTGCCTCTGCAGCTAAGCACAGCAGCTTGGAGAGAAGACGGGGTGAGAAGCCCCTGGCTTGGTCTCGAAGGCTCACAGGACTTCCCCTCTGTGGCAGAGAGAAGGCAATCCCTCAGTGGGGCTGCCAGGTCTGCGGGCTCACAACAGTCTCATCGTCCTTCCTACAAGGGTATGTATGTTGCCCCTGGGTGTGGACAGTGGGCCACAGGGAAACGTCTTCAGAATCGCCATGCAGTGGGCAGCAGCCTTATCTCTACCAGGCTCTATGAGGATTTCTCCACCTGCTTCTCTGAGTCTGCTGTGCCCCCTCTGCACACCACTCTGGGCCCAGGAAGGTGACCTCTATGGACTCCCTGCCCCAACTCCCTTTTCCTCCTGCTTGGAGATCAGTTCACAGTGAGAGGTACCAGTAGGAGCCTGGAACACTGGAGGAAAGAGTGTGGGGTATGTCATGCCCCACAAAGAGTGTGGAAGGGTCATGCCCCTAGCAGGCCGGGACATGGCAGGCTCTCAGCTCCTCTAGCTGTGCACCACTCCTTTGGCTGCCCCCACCCCAGACTTTACCTAGCCTCAGGCAATCAGTCCCCTCCCCTGGCCATGCATGGAGTCCTTTTCATGTGGCAGCCGTGTGCCCACTGCTGAGGGCACAGTGGAGGATAAGAGCTTCCTGAGCTGCTAGTTCCGGGGCACTTCACCGTCCTCTGTGGGCTCTCTCAACCCTACGCGTGCCTTTGTCCATAGCTCTGCACTGCATGTGTGTGCTCAGTCACTAAGTTGTGTCCGACTCTCTGCAACTGTAGCCCTCCAGGTTCCTGTGTCTGTGGAATTCTCCCGGCAAGAATACTGAAGTGGTTGCCATGACCTCCTCCAGGGGATTTTCCTGATCCAAGGATCGAACCAGCATCTCATGTCTCCTGCATTAGCAGGTGGGTTCTTTACCACTAGTGCCACCTGGGAAGCTCTGCCTTAAATGGCTCCACAGCAGACCCCTGCAATGTCCACTTGGCCCTGCAGCTTTCTCCTCCTACGACCCAGACTCATTCAGACTCCAGCTGATTCGCCTCTACTGCTGTGTCCAAGGTGTTCAGTTGGCCTCTGTGATGGCTCCCTGGCCCCAGTTTCCAGTCTTCCAAGTAGGGAAGTAATAACCCACATGCTCTGCTTGTTGTTTAAAAATAAAGCTCATAAGAAGTACAGTTGTTTTGAAAAGGTTTCCAAAGTCTAATGTCTGTGGGATATTTAGAGATTGGTGGTCAGCATTCTCAGGAATTTCCTGAGCGTCTCTGAACAAGAGTAGTTACTTTCCAAGCCGTCACCTGCCTTTTCCAAGTTGTGGTGGTGAATCAAGAAGAAATGCAAGAATAACTCGGAGTGGCCTAAACAGTGACTACAGAAGCCTCAAGTTTCTGGATTTAACTCAGGCTTATAAGATCTCAATCCAAGAATGCTTCCTTTACATAAAATTCTGTTAAGCCTAGAGTTCTGGTTTTTAGTCCACAGTCAATTAAAAATTGTAATTTAGGAAGAGAGAAAAGGACTGCCAGAGACAACCATGTGGGCAAGGATGGAAACTGGAAGAACCCAAAAATCTCTACGAAATAGACCAGAAGCCAGAGGAAGCTCCACAGTCTGAGGCCATTAGTGGAGGGCAGACACCCCTGCACACCTCCAGAGCCCGGAGGGCTGTGTTACCTCCCGCTCAGCATCTGAGGTTCACAGCGGCAACCCTGAGCCATTACAGAAAGGTTAATGGTGTTCCACATTCTCCAAGTAAGAAAGAAAGGAAATGTGTACCACATCTTAGAAATATTTCCATCTGAAAATGTTACATGAAAGTAATTTATGGCTCTTTCTGGAAAACTCAACTGTCTCAATCTCGTTCCCTGTGGGTTCCAGATGGGCTGGGCTTTGCTGTTACTGGAATTATCCATGCTTGCAGGCAGTCAGCATTTATTGAGTGCCTGCTGAATGTGAAGCTCCCCACTGGAAGATGGGGTGGGGGGACCCTAGGGAGAAAAAGGCTGAGCCACATCCTCAGGACCTCGAGGGAGGGTGTCTTCTCTGAGGAGGGGGCTGCGAGACCTCCAGCTTCTCCTGCCTTCCTGAGCCCCCTCGCCCAGCCACACCTGCCTTGCCTGGCACCTGCCGCTTAGCGGCTCTACCTGCACCAGCAGGCAAGGCCAACTGGGCCACCTTAGCCGGCAGTCCCTCGCCAGCTGGGAACCCCAGTCTGTGCCCCACTCTGGGGTCTGTTTTTATTATAAATATTTCATTGTTTAGGAGTTTGGGTTTTAGCTGATATACAGCATTTGGCAGGGTTCCTCTCTAGCATTTGGTAATAATTCCATACCAAATGCTAGGGAAAAACCCTCCCAAATGGAACAGTTTCAAGCCAAGGCTCTTTAAAAACCAGAGCCTGAGGAAGTCGCTGCATCTGAGCGGCGCTGGCTCCTGGGCCAGCAGAGGAGAGAAACTCGCGGGGGACACAGGGCTACCTTCGGGCTCCCCCATGGCACACAACGTGGGCACCACTGACAAGATGGGCCTGAAGCCACCCCAGGGGAGGCCAAGCAGGTTGTACAGACAGTGAGTGCTCTGGAAGCATTGCTGAGTTGGATTCTATGGTGTAAGACTTAAACAGGCCCATTCATTTTTCCAAAATGGGATTTCTGTGTGCTTCCTCTGCCCCCACCTTTGTCAGTTCCATATTTCCCTTAGAAGAAACGAGTTTTGTGACCCTCCCCCCGCCCCAGCACTGACTGCTTGAGTTCACATTTCGGTGGCTCTGTGACCCTCCCTAGCAAGGGAGTCACCCTGAGTAAGTCAGGGGTATAATGCCTCCTCATCGGCTTGCAGTGAGAGTGCGATATGTGGCCCACACGGACTGCTGGCACTTAGTATGTGCTCAGTAAGCATTCGCTCTTGGCCTGACAACACTCAGGGATTCCAGGGGTTTTACATGACCATCTTCGCTCATGGATGTTTGAGAGGAAAAGGGAGGCTTCCTGCCTGGATCCCCTAGAGGTGAGCGGCAAACGCTCCCAGGCCACTGTGATGAGTCCCCACCCCTTTCCACTCCCTCTCCTCCAGCTCAAAGGTGTGAGTACGTGCTGCCGGACCACTGTCAGGGATGGACGGGAGCCTTCCCTGCTGGTTTTTCCACCTCACCTTCCCCTGTAGGTATTGGCTCTCTGATGTGAGTCTTCAAGTCCCAGGAGTGGGCGGGAAGTGGTCACAGATAACTCGGTCCAGTGAGATCAGAGTGGCTGTCTGGTGATGCTCCACAGCCCCAAGGAATGCCCTCATGTCTCTTTTGACCCGAACTTGGTTTTTTTTTTTTCCCCCTTATCTCTCTCTTTTGTTTTTTCCTATTTTGGCTGTGATGTGTCCTACTGTGGATTTATCATTATTTTTTTTAATCCTGCTTGGGACTCTTCGTGATTCTTGATTCTGAGGATTTATGTCTTTCATCCATGCTGCACAGTTCCTCTCCATTACCCCTCCAGAAACTGCCTCTTTCCCTTTCTCTCCATCTTCTGCTTCTGGAAGTCTGTACACCAGACCTCCTCGCTGAGCTGTTAGGACTGGGCCCTTGCTCTGTCCTTTGGGTCCCCCACTTCTCCTGTTGCCCAGATCTTTAACTTTCCATGCCGCCTTCTGTGTATTCTCTTCAGCTCCATCTCCTGCTTGACTGATTTATGTCCTGCCTCAGTGAATGTCCGCTTCTCACAGCCGGTTCTTCTCCTGCTAGAAGGCAAGGATTCACCTGACTGAGTACCTACAACCTCACTCCTGGCTCCTCCAGCTCAGAGCCCAGCCTGATGTGGTCCTTTGTGCCAAGCGTCTTGCTCAGTGGCCCCCCAATCTCAGTGGCATTCTCCATCCTTTGCTTCCTGGAGGTATTACATACCTCTGGAGAGATCAGACCTCCTGATAGAGGTCTCTGTACTCCTCTGTAGCACCTGTGACCACAGCTATTCTGCTGGTAAGTCTCTCCCTCAGGAGGCTGGAGGAGAAGGCAATGGCAACTCACTCCAGTACTCGTGCCTGGAAAATCCAATGGATGGAGGAGCCTGGTGGGCTGCAGTCCATGGGATCACTAAGAGTCGGACACGACTGAGCGACTTCACTTTCACTTTTCACTTTCATGCATTGGAGAAGGAAATGGCAACTCACTCCAGTGTTCTTGCCTGGAGAATCCTAGGGATGGGGGAGCCTGGTGGGCTGTCATCCATGGGGTCGCACAGAGTCGGACACGACTGAAGCAACTTAGCAGCAGCAGCAGCAGCAGCAGCAGGAGGCTGGAAAGTGCCTGAGGCCATGGATGAAAAGAAGTATGTTGGTGCAGTGATTGTATCACTTCCAGGGCCAACAGATCCGGTTTTGAAACCCAGTTCTGCTGTTTTACCAGCTACAGGACAGTAGACAACTTATTAACCAGTCTCTGCTTTAGTTTCCTCTTCTCACAAGTTTTCTGTGAAGATTAAATGTTTCATTCATGGAAGGGCCTTCTCCATGCAGTGGTGATTCTCACTAAGCCTGTCTATCATCTATTAATATCATCTATTATTGTCTATCGTCTATTATCATCTATCTTCTATAAATATCGTCTATTAATAACAATGGTATTTGTAGCCCATTCATATAGAGATACCATTGCATCTCTTTATTTATGTCTCTGAATTTGTACACAGAACATCCCACTTGTATTTTTATTCTCACTGGAGATCCTAAGATGATGCAACTCTCTGCTCCTCGTCCCCCACTTCTGGTGCAGGTGATGAGAAATCAAAGAGAGACTCAGAGCTGGACCAAGGCGGCTGTGGTGAGGGACGTGGCAGGAATCCTGGAGGAGGAAAATGAGAACCACTATCCATCAAGTCATTAACCACCGAGTTATGTCTCCCACCTGGGCTAACTGATCTGCTGCAGGTTTATAGATCTTCCCCATCTGCCCCCTGCTGCACTAGCCAGGGAACGGCTGTGAATCCTGGAGACGTCTAAGGACCCCCACCTACAGCTCTGAGAGCCCTGAGTGTCCTCATCTCCGAGGGGCTCATGGCTCTCCCCCTCCCATGCCTAGTTTGCATCCTACATCAGAAAACTCAGAACCTCATGCAGGTCTGGAGGCTTGGAAGTCAGGAGCTACATGGTTCCTCAAAACATGTCCTCCCCAGGTGGTGCCTGCCCATCCCAAGGAAACAAGAGAGCAAGAAGGCTCACTTCTCCCAGAGGGACATTCTTGCCCCTACCACTGTTCCTTCACACTCCAGCATCTCAGAAATGTGAATTCAGAAGCAAGTTATGGAGCTTAAGTTACTGCTGGCACTTGATTGGAATAACTGTTATGTAAAAGCCAACACAGATGAATCGCCTGTAGGGAGTTGTCTGACTGCATGAGTTTTTACACATCTTTCAGCTAAATCAAAGATCCAAATGCTAAATCTCACACTCAGGAACATCAAGTGGATTTGTGACAGTCCCCGGAGGACTTGGTGTCCATAAACCAATGAATGAATTACACTGATCCTGGTATGTAGTTTCTCATCTGTGACTGATACAATATTGATAATATTCTTTATTTCACTTAACTCCTTCAGAGCCACATTGAAACATAACAGGCTTGGATTATGTCTACACTCTGATGCAAATAATGATCAATTGCGGGGACTATAGCAGACCAATTGATTGTTCATTGATATGTGGACCAGAGGAGGGTTAAAAGAAGCACTTGCTGCTGTTTTTGGTAGTGTTGGTATTAAATTTTTCATTTTGGAACTACTTGTGTTAGAATTTCATGAACACTCCTACTGGGTTTTAACCTGCTATAATGAGCAAGTTGCTGAATGAGGCTGTTCTGGGAAATTATTGATCCTGATTTGTGTAACACCTTGGAGATCACCAAGTTAGCCAAATCTCTTCAGTGCAACACCGATTTTCTTTTCTGTGCTGGTTCCGTGTGGGGAGCTTAGGCTCGGGGTTGGGGCCAGGGGAGGAAGTGTGTGGGATTGGAAACAGGTTGTTCAAGATGCCTAATGGAGGAAAAATGTTCACACAAGGTTGTGAAATGACTCCATCATTTCATGAAATGACTCTATCAAATGTGGGGACAATGACACTGAAGATGCTGTTCACAGATGTGTTCTCCTGGCCAGGCACCCAGCTCCGGTTTTCCCATGCATGAACTCATTTATCGCTCCCAGTTCTGTGGACCAGCTGCTATGATTATAGTAACCCTACTTTACAGATAAGAACACTGAAACAGATAGGATTGAAGTAACTTTTTCCTCCAAGGTCACAGCAGATTGAGGAATTTGAACCCAGAGCAATCAGACTTCAAAGCACCATGCCAGCTTTTCCCAAAGTACAGGGTATGCGGCTGGGGGCACCTGAGGGGTCCGGGTATTAACACATACAGCATGAAAACCTAAATTTACCCAGGGAAAACTGTTCTCTTTCTGAGTCTCTTTTGATCCTTCCAACCAGGTTAAGGAGAGCATTTCTGTCTGGTGCAAGCAGAGCCCTGAGTGCTGAAGGCTCAGGCCCGAGAGGCCAGCAGAGCCCCAGCCAAACCACACGTTGCCAGTTCAGGGTGCCTGAGATTTGACCTGCACCACGTGCTCCTGCCATCCTGGAAAGTCTCAGCCGATCTGAGCTACAAGAGCCCTCGGGGCTTTCCGAACTGCGTTCCAAGGAGCTTTAGGGATTCCTTAGAGAAAATACAGGGCCACTGCTCCTTGGCGGACAGGAAGAGGTAGTGCAAAGTAGGTTCTGAGCCACTCAGTTTTATGTCATTTGTGAGCAAAGAACTCCTTGATCAACAACAAAAAAAAGACTTATTTGAAGATATTTCCATCTGCCCCAGTTCCTCAACTCATTTGGGCAGACTGAGACCCCAAGAGCAGCTGTTAGTCTATTCTTAGTGAGTTTCTGGACAGTGAGACCTAGAACCAGGTCTCTGGGCTACTCAACAGACACAGTATGTGAAGGCAGGGTGATCTCCGTGGCTGTGCACATCACCTTCCAGCTCCTGGCCAGCCCCATGTTTAATAGACCTGATGTAGCCCTTTCCTTCTCCTGACAGAGTGGGACGTTGTTATAGCCACTCAGGCATCCCCAGAAGAATGAACTCAAAAACAAAATGATGTGGAAGAAAAGGCCTGGTCAATGTTCCACAGACCCAGGCCTGCATCCCTCTTCTCCTGGGATTTTCAAAACCCAAGCCCTGCCCCACATGGCAGAGGGGATGGCCATTGAAGGACTGAGCTATGGCTACTGAGCCCAGTGGACCAGATGAGACACATCCAGGTGTGGCTTTCCTACCTGCCATCCACTCCTGCTTTGTCCAGTGGTCCCATCAGGATAAGCTAGGTTAGGCTGTAGTGATAAACATCCCTCAGTCTCAGAGATTTAGAACAAAAGATGTTTGCTTCTCAATCTAATTGCATGTCAGTCTCAGGTCAGCAAGGGCTCTGTTCGGTGTCATCCTTATTCTGGGATCCAGGCTGAGGAAGCTGCTACCTTCTGGAACACCAGGTCACCCTGGCAGGGAGGAGAGCGCTAGAGAGCCTCACATGGCTAATTAAATACTTCCACTCAGAAGCAAGAGTGCCACTCTGCTCATTTTTGTTGGCCAAAGCAAGTCACGCGGCCATGCCTTACTTCAACGAGATGAGAAGTGCACTCTTACAGTGTGTCTGGAAGGAGAAAAGGCAGATATATATATATATATATATATATATACATGCATGCTAAGTCACTTCAGTCATGTTTGACTCTTCGTGACAACATGGACTGTAGCCTGCCAGGCTCCTGTGTCCCATGGGATTCTCCAGGCAAGAATACTGGAGTGGGTTGCCGTGCCCTCATCCAGGGGATCTTCCTGACCCAGGGATCGAACATGTGTCTCTTAAGTCTCCTGCATTGGCAGGCGGATTCTTTACTACCAGCACCACCTACAAAGCCAATATATATACACACACACACATATATATGTATATATATATAGCACTGAGGGCTACAAAAGACTGCCCTTGAGTCATTAAATGCTCTGTTTCACTCTCCTTCTCACACAACTACACGATTCATCCTCAGGTTAATAGAGTCCCTCTTCCTCCAGAAACATAGCTAAATGACAAAGGCCGTCACAGCCCCTGCCTCCCCAGCCTGTGCCTGGAATGCACAGAAGTGAACAGCAGCCTGACAACCACAGAAACCCTCCCATTCAGAGTGGAAAGGAAAGGGAGTCCCGAGCAGACACTTGTCTAGAGCTATTCCCAAACCTGGGAGCCTTTCACTCTGATTAGGCTCTGATTCCACTCCGTGGCAGTAGTTCCCCAGCCCTGGCTATGTTATCTTGATGGTTCTTCTTTGACCTTATCTGAAGTGTGTGTTGGGGAATACAGCCTCCTTAGGACTGAACCATTTGTTCAACCACATTCCACCACTAAGGGTAACTTTAAGTTTCAAACATCCAGGGAGTCTTTTTAGAAGTCCAGACTAACAATTCTTTTCATAATTTAACTCGCTCAAAATGTAGTTGTCTCTTATCTACTTGCTTCTTACAAACTCTGTGTGCCAGTAACAACGCCCGTAGTTCATTTAAGATAAAGTCCCCAAACCACTGCGTGTCTTTGTTCTCATGTCCTCACATCTCTCTCTCTCTCTCCTATTTTTGGTTGTACTTTTAGCTTTTTATTTTGAAATCGTCTTACACTTACCGAAGAGTTGCAAAACTATTACACAGAGTTCCCTTGTATTTTTCACTCGGCTTCTTAATGTTAACGTCTCTTAGGGTCACAGTAAAATGATCCAAACTGAGCAACCAGGAACACACACTGCATTTCGTTATTGTATCTCCTGGAAGTCTTTTCAGGCTTCCCTTGTCTTCCATGACCTTGACACTTTGAAGAGTACTGGTCGGTTGTATTTTAGTGTTGTGTGTGTGTGCTCAGCTGTACCCAACTCTTGGCAACCCCATGGCCTGTAGCCTGCCAGGCTCCTCTTGGGTCTGTTGGCTGTTTCTCCTGACTCAATTATGGCTATGCCTTTATGGCAAGAATGTGACAGAAACAATGTTCACCTCTCTGCACATCATATCTGAGGTTGCATGATGTCAATATGTCAATATTTTTCCCCCAGTGATATTCATCTTTATCACTTTGTATACATGGTGTCTACCAGAATTCTACACTAGTAAGTTGAGGTCATACAAATATTCTGTGTCTGCCCAAACTTCTGCTCACTAATTTAAGCATCCATCAAAGGTGAAAGAGGAGAATGAAAAAGCTGGCTTGAAACTCATCATTCAAACACATAAGATCAAGGCATCCGGTCCCATCACTTCATGACAAATCGATGGGGAAACAGTGGAAACACTGACAGACTTTATTTTCTTGGGCTCCAAAATCACAGCAGATGGTGACTGCAGCCAAAAAATTAAAAGACACTGGCTCCTTGGAAGAAAAGCTATGACCAACCTAGACAGCATATTAAAAAGCAGAGACATTACTTTGCCAACAAAGGTCCATCTAGTCAAAGCTATGGTTTTTCCAGTAGTCATGTATGGATGTGAGTGTTGGACCATAAAGAAAGCTGAGTGCTGAAAAATTGATGCTTCTGAACTGTGGTGTTGGAGAAGACTCTTGAGAGTCCCTTGGACTGCAAGGAGATCAAACCAGTCAATCCTAAAGGAAATCAATCCTGAATAATCACTGGAAGGACTGATGCTGAAACTGAAGCTCCAATACTTTGGCCACCTGATGCAAAGAAATGTCTCATTATAAAAGACCCTGATGCTGGGAAAGATTGAAGCCAAGAGAAGAAGGGGACAACAGGGGATGAGATGGTTGGATGGCATCACCAACTCAATGGACATGAGTTTGAGCAAGCTCCGGGAGTTGGTGATGGACAGGGAAGCCTGGCGCGCTGCAGTCCATGGGGTCACAAAAAGTCAGACGTGACTGAGCGACTAAACTGAAGTGAAGTGATTGGACCTTGCCTGCAACAATTATTGGGCTTCTCTGGTGGCTCAGATGGTAAAGAATCTGCCTGCAGTGCGGGAGACCTAGGTTTATTCCCTGGGTTGGGAAGATCCCCTGGAGGAGGGCATGGCAACCCACTCCAGTACTCTTGCCTGGAGAATTCCCATGGACAAAGGAGCCTGGTGGGCTACAGTCCGTGGGGTCTCAAAGAGTCTGACATGACTAAGCACTCACAAAAAAAGTTATTGCTGTGTTGTGCTAACATGACTTTTAACTTCCCTCACTCCTTTATATCTCAAAGAAGAATTGGGATTCTTCTGTAAGGAAGAGTTGTACCTCCTTCATTATTATGTTTATTCAATTGTTTATACCAAATATGGATCCATAGATACATATTTTATTGGGCTATAACTCAATACTATTGCTATTCTTTTTGCTCAAATTATTCCCATTTGGCCATTGGGAACTCTCTCAGCTTGGCTCATGTGCCCTTTCAACATGCCCCATTCTTTCCTAAACAATTTCCTTCTGGCACCAGAAGATGCTTCTGTCACTAGAAGATCACTTCCTAAAGAAGCTCTGGTTGCTTTCACTGAAGAATGATCCTTAGGAGCCAGGTTTGGGGCATTATGTGTATCCATGGTTACCATGGTGTCATTGCTTCTCAGCACACAGAACTTGGAAATACATGATGCATATTTCCTCAAGCATACATACATTTTTGTATTATGTGTGTGTGTGTGTATGTACAGGTATGAGTATAGATATATATCCTCTGATTCTATCACAACAAGATTCATTCTAGCCTTTCCCCTTTCTTTTTCCAACAGTAAGAAATCTGGCTCTCATTATCTAAAATATGGATAAATATATCTGTATATCTAAATAAAGAACTTAATTGTTCAACCCTTCTACACACATAGAGTAGTTCCAGGATTGTTACAGGTGTTAAACAAGAAAATAAATTACTGACTAAAATATAGCATTTGTATACAGTTCATCTTGTCTTTATCTTTACACTATACATGAAATACTGAATATTTTGCAAAGCAACAGGTTAGTTTTTTTTTCCTTTCCCACTCCCTTCAGTGTGTTTATGTCATCCATTTATAATACAGTTAGAGTCATTTGTTATCATTTTTACTCCAATTTTAATTTCCCTAATATCCTGTTTCATCCATGTTGTTTTGCCTTCTCCAAAATGTCATATAAATGCTATCACACACTGTGGAATCTTTGGATTCTGGCTTATGCATTTAAGAGTCATCCTTGTTTTGTGTTTTCGGTCGTTTGTTGTTTTTTATCGATGAATAGTGTCCCATTGTATGGGAGTTTGGCAGTTCTCTATTTTCCTTTTGAAGATCATCTGTGTTGTTTCCACTTTGGGCAATTATAGGTAGAGCTACTACAAAAATTTGTGAAATTGGTTTTATATGAACATAAGTTTTCTTTTACACTGGAGTTGGGCTGCCAGATATGGTTAACTTTACAAGAAACTTCCAAACTGCCTTCCCCATTGACTGTAAACATTTGGCAGTCCCACAAGCAATGTTTTAGGGTGTCAATTCCTCTGCATCCATGTCAGCACTTGATAGCCTCAGACTTTTCAATTTTAGCCATTTTAGGTGATATCTCATTGTAATTCAAATTTGCATTTTTCCTAATGACTTAACAATGTTGGGACTCTTTACGTATGCTTAATAGCCATCTATATATCTTCCTTGGTGATGTATCTATTTAGATATTTTGCTCATTTAAAATATTGGATTATTTATTTTCTTACAGTTGAAATTTAAGAGTTATTTAAACTCTTGTTTAAATCCAGCAGTTATGCTGGATACAGCCCTTTATCGTAAATGCAATTTGAAAATATTTCTTCCAACCTTTATTTGGTGTTTTCATTCTCTTAAAGGTATCTTTTACAGAGCAACAGTTTTTAATTTTGATACAATTCATCTTTTCTTTTTCTTCTATAGATTATACTTTCAGTGTCATACCTAAACTCTTTGCCTATTTCAAGATCACAAATACATTCTCCTGTGTTTTCTTATACACATTTACATTTCTTTTTTTAATTAAATTTATTTCTTTTTAATCAAAGGACAATTACTTTACAGCATTGTGTTGGTTTTGCCAAACATCAACACAAATTAGCCATAGGTAGGTCAGGAAGCAACAGTTAGAACTGGTCAGGAAACAACAGACTGGTTCCAAATAGGAAAAGGAGTACATCAAGGCTGTATATTGTCACCCTGTTTATTTAACTTACATGCAGAGTACATCATGAGAAATACTGGACTGGAAGAAACACAAGCTTGAATCAAGATTGCCAGGAGAAATATCAATAACCTCAGATATGCAGATGACACCACCCTTATGGCAGAAAGTGAAGAGGAACTCAAAAGCCTCTTGATGAAAGTGAAAGTGGAGAGTGAAAAAGTTGGCTTAAAGCTCAACATTCAGAAAACGAAGATCATGGCATCTGGTCCCATCACTTCATGGGAAATAGATGGGGAAACAGTGGAAACAGTGTCAGACTTTATATTTTTGGGCTCCAAAATCACTGCAGGTGGTGACTGCAGCAATGAAATTAAAAGACGCTTACTCCTTGGAAGGAAAGTTATGACCAACCTAGATAGCATATTCAAAAGCAGAGACATTACTTTGCCAACAAAGGTCTGTCTGGTCAAGGCTGTGGTTTTTCCTGTGGTGGATGTGAGAGTTGGACTGTGAAGAAGGCTGAGCACCGAAGAATGGATGCTTTTGAACTGTGGTGTTGGAGACGACTCTTGAGAGTCCCTTGGACTGCAAGGAGATCCAACCAGTCTATTCTGAAGATCAGCCCTGGGATTTCTTTGGAAGGAATGATGCTAAAGCTGAAACTCCAGTACTTTGGCCACCTCATGCGAAGAGTTGACTCATTGGAAAGACTCTGATGCTGGGAGGGATTGGGGGCAGGAGGAGAAGGGGACGACAGAGGATGAGATGGCTGGATGGTATCACTGACTCGATGGACGTGAGTCTGAGTGAACTCCGGGAGTTGGTGATGGACAGGGAGGCCTGGTGTGCTGCGATTCATGGGGTCGCAAAGAGTCGGACACGACTGAGTGACTGAACTGAACTGAACTGATACATATATCCCCTCCCACCTGAACCTCCCCCGACCTCCCTCCCCATCCCACCCCTCTAGGTTGTTACAGAGCCCCAGTTTGAGTTCCCTGAGTCATACAGCAAATTCCCACTGGCTATCTATTTTACGTATGGTAATGTATCACATTTTGCATTTCTTAAAAGATTATCTTTTGTCTATTGAATTTTCTTTGTGACTTTGTCAAAGTCATTTTTGTAAATCTATTTCTGGATTCGCTATCCTATTGATTCATGTGACTATTATTTTACCGATAACATTTTGCTTTGATTATGGTACTTTATAGTAAGTCTGGATATCAGGTAGTATGAGTTCCAATTTTGTTCTTATCCAAATTATTTTGGCTCTTCTAATTCCTTTGCCTTTCTATATAAATTTTAGAAACAGCTTATCAGTATCTACAAAAAAGCCTGCTGGAATTTTGAAGAAAATTGTGGTCAATCTCTAGATCAATTTGAGGAGAATTAACATCGTAACAATGTTGAATCTTCCAATCCATGATCATGGATATCTTCCTAGGTTATTATTGACTTAGTGATAGAATTTTCAGCATACAGATCCTGTACAGATTTTGTTAGATTCATACCTATTTCATTTTTTGTACTATGGTAAATGTACTGTTAAATAAATTTTGAATTTCAATGCTACATCGCTAATATATATAAACACAACTGTTTTTGCACATTGACCTTGTATCCTGCAACCTTGCTAAAACCACTTATTTGTACCAGAAGCTTATTCATAAATTTTCTGCGATTTTCTACACAGATAATTGCATTATGCAAATATAAAATTTTCCCTCTTTAATCTATAATTTTTTTCTACATTTTTCTTGCTTTATTGCACTGGATAGGACTGCTATTATGAGATAGTATAGGAATACTGAGAGATGACATCCTTACCTTGTTCCTAATCTTAGGGATGAAGCATTCCATTTTTCACCATTAAGTATGCTAATAGTCATAGCAATTTCATACATGAGGTTAAGAAGTTACCCTACTTTGAGATTTACTTTTGTCATGAATAGCACATGGCGTGCTCTGCTATGAAACTGGTAAAAACTATGAAAAACAAAACCAAGCATTTTAATTCTCTGGAAATGATCCATAGGGCATATCACAAATGAAGAACTGTTTACTCATGAAAATCTACTAAAACCCAGTAAGAGCAGCAAGTGTCTGTGATACTTGAACAAGACTCTCCTTCCCTTCTCCCTTTCAGCCTGGCAAGATGGAAACGCCATTCCTGAACAGTACAGCCAAGAGCACAGGGTCTCCTCTCTTTTCCAGAAAGAATCAAGGAAAAAGACAGCTAGGAGAAGCTCCCTGGTGTCAGAACAAATCTCGAACATTCATCAAAGTTGCTCAAACATGACTGGATCAGCCTATGGAGTAATTAATACTAAAGGGAACTTTTCTTTAATAACAGAGAATTCAGCTGGCAAGTAGTGGAGATTAAAAGCTGATGTGGCCAGGAAAAGACACAGACTGAAAGCCACTGTCAGTGTGACTGTAGTCACATTCAAGGCTGTGCCCCCCTGTGGAGTAGCATTAGAAGACTGAGAATGTAGGTGGTGGGAAGGAATGGATGTCATCAAATAATCCAGCCAGTCACTAAATAAATAAACAAGAAAATAACAGTATCATCTCCAGAAAGGTGAGAGATCAGCACCCAGAGCTGCTACAATATACTATCTCAAATGCCCAGTTTCAAAAAAGTTACACTATTTAATAAAACAGAAAAATGTATATACTGACTCATATACTAGAACAAAAAGCAAGCAACAGAAACTGCCTGTGAGAGCAACCAGATGTCTGATTTATCAGAAAAAGAATTCAAAGTAGCTACTATAAATATAATCAACAAACTAAAGGACATCATGACTTAACAAAGTAAAGGAAGATATGATGACAATTTCACATCAAACTGAGCCTATCAATAAGTGAGTGAAGTTGCTCAGTCATGTCTGACTCTTTGAGACCCCATGGACTCTAGCCTACGAGGCTCCTCTATCCATGGGGTTTTCCAGGCAAGAGTACTGGAGTGAGGGAGACTATCAATAAGGTAACTTAAATTATATAAAAAGAACCAAGTGAGAATTCTGAAGTTGAAAAGTACAATAAGTGACATGAAAAACTCTGCTAGAAGGGCTCAACAGGAGATTTGAACTGGCTAAAAAAAGAATTAACAAACTTTAAGTTAGATCAATGAAGATTATAAAATCTGAAGAACAGGGAGAATAAAGAAAAAACAGAACCTCAATACACATAATAGGAATACCATAAGCAGAGGATAAGAAAGAAGTAGGAAAATATTCAAAGAAATTACTACTGAAAACTTTTCCAATTTATGAAAATGAATTTATGTGTTCAGAAGGTTGGGCTTCCCAGGTGGCTCTAGTGGTAAAGAACCCATCTGCCAATGCAGGAGACATAAGAGACATGGGTTCAATCCCTGGGTCGAGAAGATCCCTTGGAGAAGGAAATGGCAACTCACTCCAGTACTCTTGCCTGGAGAGTCTTATGGACAAAGGAGCCTGGCAGGCAACAGTCCATAGGATTGCACAGAGTTGGACACAACTGATGCATGCATTCAGAAGGTTCAATGACTTCAAACAGGTTAAACACAAAGATGGACAACAGACATATCATGGTAAAAATGCTGAGAGCCAAAGACAAGGAGGAAATCATGAAAGCAGCAAGAGAAAAATGACTCATCACTTACTTACAAGGAAACCCCAATAAGATTAAAAGTTGACTTCTCAACAGAAACAATTGAGACCAGAAGGCACTATCACATTAAAAATTGTCAAGGAAAAACCAACCAACAATCCCATGGCTATCAATGGGATATCTCAAAAATAAAGGTAAAATGAAGACATTCCCAGATAAATAAAAATAAAAACTGAAAAAATTTTCTAGTAATAGATCCACTTAACAAATACTAGTGGAATTTCTTTAGGTTGAAACCAAGTGACCTTAGGCAGTAATCTATAAGAAAAAACAGAGTTCCAGTAAAGGCAAATATATAATTATAAAAGACAGTATAGGTATATTCTTTTCTTCTATTAACTGATTAAAAAAAATAACTATGAAACAATATGTACATAATAAATTGTTGAGCTTAAAGTATAAAGAAAGGTAATATATCTATACAAAGGAGATGGATGAGGGTAAAAATATGCTGGGCTAAGGACAGATGGTAACTCAATCCACAGAAACAAGTGGGGAAAATCAGAAGTAATAAATAGGAAAGTTAATATAACAAAAGCTGTAAATATATACTTGCTCTCCTCTTTTCTCTCAAGTTTTTAAAAAGAAAGTGTTAGCCATTCAGTTGTGTCTGACTCTTTGTGACTCCATGGACTATAATCCACCAGGTTCCTCTGTCCTTGGAATTCTCCAGGCAAGAATACTGGAGTGGATAGCCATTCCTTTCTCCAGGGAAGTCTTCCTGACCTAGGGATTGAACCCAGGTCTCCTGCATTGTAGGCATATTCTTTACCATCTGAGTCACCAGGGAAGCCATCAAACTTACATAAGTAATAATTGTAACAGTATTGTTGGCTATGTAACATTTATAGATATATATAGATATATATATAAAACAATAATACTACAAAAGTGGAGGGAATGAACAGAACTATACAGCAGTAATGTTTCTAAATCTCACTGGAATTAAGTTAGTGTAAATCTGAAACTGATTCTGATAAGAATGTATAAGGTAAGCAAGTAAAGGAACAATTTAAGAAAGCATAGTAAAAAAAAAACTCAACAAAGAAATTAAAATTTATATTAAAATATTTTAATTTAAATGCAAAAGGAAGAAATAAAAGAGGAATAGAAGAACAAAAAATACAGAAGATGTATAGAAAACATATTAATAGATGGCTGTTGTAAACCCAACTATACACATAATAGCATCAACATTAAAATCTGTATGGATGAAACAAGACAGTCAAAGGTCAGAGATTTCCAGGGGGGAAACAGAAATATAATCCAACTATATACTGTCTGCATAGACATATTTTAGAATCAAAGATACAAGCAGATTCTAAGGAAAAGGATGGGAAAAAAGATATAACATGCAAACAGCAACCACAAGGAAGCTGGAATTATAGGTGTATTCGTGTCTATCAAATAAGATTTTTAGATGTGTTACTAGAGATAAAGAAGAATATTTTATAATGATAAAAGAATTAATCCATCAGGAAGATATAAAATTACAAAGATATGTGCCCTAATAACAGAGCATAAAATACTTGAAGCAAAAACTGACAGAAATAAAGAGAGTAATACAATTGACAATTGAATAATAATAGTTGGCAACTTCAATACCTACCCTCAACAATGGATAGAACAACTTGGCAGGTCAAAAAGAAAACTGAATACTTGAAAACACCATAAAACAACTAGACCTAACAGGCATCTATAGAACATTCTATTCAACAACTGGAGAACATACATTCTTCTCAAATATACATAGGATATTATCCAAGGTAGGTCATATACTAGGCCATAAAAAATTCTCAATAAATTTGAAAGGATTAAATGAGACATAGTATGTTCCCTAATCATGTGGAACAAAATTATAAATCAATAACAAAAGGAAATCTGGGAAACTCACAAATATGTGGAAATAAAAAATATACTCCTATGTAAGCTATGAGTCAAAAAAAGAAATCAAAAGATAAGCTATAAAATACTTTGAGATGAAGGAAAATGAAGATAAAACATACCAAAATTTATGGGATACAATGAAAGCAGTGCTTAAAGGGAAATTTACATTTAATTATATTTCTATTCTAAAAAGAAGAAAGATCTCAAATCAGTAACCTGATCTTCTACCTTAAAACACTAGAAGGGGGCAAGCTAAACCTTTTTTAAAAAAGCAAAAAATAATAACATTTAGAGTGGAAATCATTGAAATAGAGAATAGAAAAACAACACTGACCCAAAAAGCCAGTATTTTGAAAAGATCAAAAAAATTAACAAATCTTTATATTGATAATTTTAAAAAGTAGAAGACTCAAATTATTAGAATCAAGAATGAAAGAGGAGACACTACTACTGACCTTTCAGAAATAAAAAAAAATTATAAAGGAATTTTTATATGAACAATTGTATGTAAATAAATTAGATAATTTAGAGGAAAGGGAAAATTTCTATGAAGACACAATCCATAAAAATTGATTCGAGAATAAACAGACAATCTGAATAGACTTGCATAAATGGAGATTGAATGGGTAGTTTAAAAACTACTCACAGAGACACCTCAGACTCAGATGCCTTCACTGCTCAATTCTTTTGGCTTTTTTTCTTTTTTTTCCATGCTGTACTCAGTCATGTCTGATTCTTCGCAACCCCATGGAGTATGTAACCTGCCAGGCTCTTCTGTCCATGGGAACTTTTCAGGCAAGAATACTGGAGTGGGTTGCCATTTCCTCCTTCAGGGCATCTTCCCAACTCAGGGATCAAACTCACATCTCCTATGTCTCCTGCTTGGCAGGTGATTCTTTACCAAGTCTTCCAAATGTTTAAAGAAGAATCAACGCCTGTTATTCAAATATTGCTTCTTCACTTGGAAGAGTTTATCACAAATTCTTCCCAAAAGTAGAATAGGAAAGAACACTTCCAAACACATTTAATAAGGCCAGCATTATCCTGATACCAAAACCAGGCAAAGACATGACAAGGAAAGAAAGTTACTGATCTCTTATAAATATGAATACAAAACCCTCAACCAAATACTAGCAAACCAAATTCAACAATGTATAAAATGATATAAAAAGACATCTATAAAAACATATACCCAGTGACCAGGTGTGATCTATCCCTGGAATACAAGATTAGTTTAACACCCTGACATCAATTTATATAATACCCCATGCTTGTGCTTGTGTTTAGTCATTCAGTCATCCAGTCGTCTGACTCTTTGCGACCCCATGGACAGTAGCCCAGTAGGCTCTTCTGTCCACAGGGATTTTCCAGGAAAGAATACCAGAGTGGGTTGCCATGCCCTCCTCCAGGGATAATACCCCATACCGTTAGACTGAAAAGTGAAAACCACATGATCATCTCACTTGACACAGAAAAAGAATTTGACAAAATCTAACATCTTGCGCAGAAAAAAACACTCAGCAAACTAGAAATAGAGGGAACTTCCTCGACCTTATAAAGGACATCTTTATAAAGCCCACAGCTAACATAATAATTGTGAAAGGTTGATACTTTCAGTCTAGAATTAGGAACAAAACATGGATGGATATTAACTCTCACCACTTCTATTCAACCTTGCGTTAGAAGTTCTATCCAAGGCAACTAGACAAGAAAAAGAAATAAAAGACAACCGTAGTGTAAAGTGAGAAGTAAAACTATTCTAGTTACAGATGGCATGATTTTGTATATAGAAAACCCTAAGACATCCACTAAAGTACTATTAAAACTAAGGGAAAAGTTAAACAAGTTTGCCAGATGCAATATAAATATACAAAAATTAATTGCATTTCTAAATACTTGCAATGAACAATTGCAAAGAGAATTAAGCAAACCATTTTATAGTATCACCAAAAAGAATAAAATTCAAAGAATTATATTCTTAAAACTATGAAAGCATTATTGAAAAGAATTTTTTTAAGTCCAAATAAATTGGAAACATCCCATTTTGACAAACTGAAAGATTAAATATTAAGTGACAATACGCCTCAAGCTGACTTATAGACTCAACACAATATCAGTGGGCTTCTTTGTAGAAATTGACACACTGACTCTAAAATTTATATGGAGTAGCAAGGGATCGAGAATAGCCAAATCAATCTGAAAAAAGAGTAAAGTTAGGGGAACTCACAATTCCCAGTTTCAAAATTTACTACAAAGCAACTATAATCAAGATACTGCAATGTGTGTGTGTGTGTGTGTGACCCTGCTGCTGCTGCTGAGTCGATTCAGTCGTGTCCAACTCTGTGCGACCCCATAGACGGCAGCCCACCAGGCTCCCCCGTCCCTGGGATTCTCCAGGCAAGAACACTGGAGTGGGTTGCCATTTCCTTTTCCAATGCAGGAAAGTGAAAAGTGAAGTCGTTCAGTCATGTCCGACTCTTAGCGACCCCATGGACTGCAGCCATCCATGGGATTTTCCAGGCAAGAGTACTGGAGTGGGGTGCCATTGCCTTCTCTGTGTGTGACCCAGTTGTGTCCAATTCTTTGTGACCCCATAGACTGAAGCCCACCAGGCCCCTCTGTCCATAGGATTTTCTAGGCAAGAATACTGGAGTGGGTTGCCATTTCATTCTCCAGGGAATGTTCCCAACCCAGGGATCGAATCAGTCTTTCTTGCATCTCCTGCATTGGTAGGTTGATTCTTTACCTAATTGTGGCATAAGAATAGACAAATAGGTCAGTGGACTAGAACTGAGAGTCTAGAAATAAGCCCATGTGTCTATAGTCAATTGACTTTTGACATAGGTGCCAAGACCATTCAGTCTGGAAAGAATAGTCTTTCCAATAAATGGTACTAGGATGACTGTTGGAAGAGGCAATGGCACCCCACTCCAGTACTCTTGCCTGGAAAATCCCATGGACGGAAGACCCTGGTGGGCAGCAGTCCATGGGGTCCCTAAGAGTCGGACACAACTGAGTGACTTCACTTTCACTTTTCACTTTTATGCTTTGGAGAAGGAAATGGCAACCCACTCCAGTGTTCTTGCCTGGAGAATCTCAGGGACAGGGGAGCCTGGTGGGCTCCATCTCATCTGTCGTCCCCTTCTCCTCCTGCCCCCAATCCCTCCCAGCATCAGAGTCTTTTCCAATGAGTCAACTCTTTGCATGAGGTGGCCAAAGTACTGGAGTTTCAGCTTTAGCATCATTCCTTCCAAAGAAATCCCAGGGCTGATCTCCTTCAGAATGGACTGGTTGGATCTCCTTGCAGTCCAAGGGACTCTCAAGAGTCTCCTCCAACACCACACTTCAAAAGCATCAATTCTTTGGCGCTCAGCCTTCTTCACAGTCCAACTCTCACATCCATACATGACCACAGGAAAAACCATAGCCTTGACTAGACGAACCTTTGTTGGCAAAGTAATGTCTCTGCTTTTCAATATGCTATCTAGGTTGGTCATAACTTTCCTTCCAAGGAGTAAGCGTCTTTTAATTTCATGGCTGCAGTCACCATCTGTAGTGATTTTGGAGCCCAGAAAAATAAAGTCTGACACTGTTTCCACTGTTTCCCCATCTTAACATCAGGGAGATGCAAATCAAAACCACAAAGAGATCAAAGTTTATCTCCACTAGGACAGTGGTAATCCAAAGATCAAATAAGAACAAGTGTTGGTATAGCCACTATGGAAAACAGTATGGAGGTTTCTCAAAAAAATAAAAATGAACTACCATATGATCCAGCAATTTCACCTCAGGGAATATATCTGACGAAACAAAAACACTATGAAAGAGATACTTGTATCCTCATGTTCATTGTTGTTTTAGTCACTAAATTGTCTCTGACTCTTCTGTGACTTCATGAACTGTAGCCCTCCATGCTCATTTGTCCATGAGATTTCCAGGCAAGAATACTAGAGTGGGTTGCCATTTCCTGCTCCAGGGATTGTCCCGATCCAGGGATCAAACCCGCATGTTCATAACAGCATTATTTGCAATAGCCAAGATATGGAAACGTGTTCATCTATGGATGAATTAATTTAAAAGTTGTAATAAATAGAAAATCTATCTATCTATCATCTATTTTTCTGCCATCTATCTCTCTTCCTAAAATCTGCAGTTGCAATAACATAAATGGACCTTAAAGGCATTCTGCTAAGTGAATTAAGTAAAGGCAAATACATGATTTCACTCATGGGTAGAATCTTAAAAAAAAAAAAAAAACAGAAGAGAAAAAGCCAACTCATAGATTTGTTTCCAAAGGTGGGAGTGTTGGAGGAAGGAGGAATTGGATGAAAATGGTCAAAAGGTACAAAATCCATATAAGATAAATAAGTTCTGCTGCTGCTGTTGCTAAGTCGCTTCAGTCGTGTCTGACTCTGTGCAACCCCATAGACGGCAGCCCACCAGGCTCCCCTGTCCCTGGGATTCTCCAGGCAAGAACACTGGAGTGGGTTGCCATTTCTTTCTCCAATGCATGAAAGTAAAAAAGTTCTAGGCATGTTATATTCAAAGTAACGACTGTAGTTAACTGTGCTGAATAGTATATATGAAAGTGAAGAGAGTAAATCTTAAGAGTTCTCATCACAAGAGAAAATTTTTTTCTTTTCCTTTCTTTTATTTGTATTTATATAAAATGATGGATGTTGACTAAGTTTGGAGAAAGCAATGGCACCCCACTCCAGTACTCTTGCCTGGAAAATCCCATGGACGGAGGAGCCTGGTGGGCTTCAGTCCATGGGATTTCGAAGAGTTGGACATGATTGAGCGACTTCACTTTCACTTTTCACTTTCCTGCATTGGAGAAGGAAATGGCAACCCACTCCAGTGTTCTTGCCTGGAGAATCCTAGGGATGGGGGAGCCTGGTGGGCTGCTGTCCATGGGGTCGCACAGAGCTGAACACGACTGAAGTGACTTAGCAGCAGCAGACTAGGTTTACTGGGGTAATCATTTCACAATATGTGCATGTGTGCTAAGTTGCTTCAACAGTGTCCAATTCTTTGTGACACTAAAGACTGTGGCCTGCCAGGCTCCTCTGTCCATGGGATTCTCCAAGCAAGAATACTGGAGTGGGCTTCTATGAGTGGGTTCCTCCAAGGGACTCTTCTCGACCCAGGGATTGCACCCACATCTCCTACATCTCCTGCATTGGCGGGTGGGTTCTTTACCACTAGCACCATCTGGGAAGCCCAATCATTTCACAATATGTGCAGTCAAGTCATTATGGTATACACCTTAAACTTTATACCACGCTCAATGTCAATTACATTTCAATAAAACTAGGGGAAAGAAACGTTGCTGATGAGGATGTGGAGAAATGAGAAGGCTCATACATTGTTTGTGGGACTATAAACCCGTGTAGTCACTTTGGAGAACAATCTGGCAGTTCTTCAAATGATTAAATATCAAGTCACCATATGACCCAGCCATACGTTCCCAGGTATACCCCCAAGGGAAGTGAAATCAGGGTTTCATGATATATATTTTTAAATCAGTTCACTTTTAACTAGTTTTGTATAGTTTCTTATATAGGTATATTGTACATAGCATATTGTGAGTTTCCTGCACATAGTATACTATAGAAAGCATATTTGTTTTTTAATCCACCTGTAAGTCTCTGTCTTTTGATTGATGTATTTAGACATAAACATTATGATGTGTTTGAATAATATTTTACTGACTTTCTTATATTCATTTAATCTGCTTTTGTTTCTTTTTTCTTTTTGTCTCCTATCACTTGAATTAATTGAATATTTTTATGATTCCACTTTTTCTCTGCTATTGACCTATGACTCATTATTTTATTTAATGGTTGCTGTAGGGTTTATAATGTACATCTTTAATCAATGACAGTCTACTTCCAAGTAATATCATACTGCTTTTGTAAGGAGTTTACAAAAGTGTATCTCCAGTTCCTCTTTCTCATTCTATGTACTATTTTTAAGGCCTATTTAATTAATTTATTTTTAGCTGTGCTGGGTCTTCCTTGCTGTGCAGTCTTTTCTCTGCTTGCGGCAAGCAGGAGCTACTCCTTGTTGTCGTGTGCAGGCATCTCATCGGGGCGGCTTCTCTTGAGCAGCCTGGGCTCTAAGACACCTGGGCTTCAGTAATCATGGCACATGGGCTAAGTAGTTGTGGCTCCCAGGTTCTAGGGCACAGGTTCAATAGTGGTGGGGCATGGTCTTATTGCTTCATGGCATGTGGGATCTTCCCAGACCAGGGATCAAATCCATGTTTCCTGCAATGGCAGGTAGATTCTTTACCACTGAACCACCAAGGAAGCCCCTATGTACTATTTTTATATGCAGTTTTGGTTTTTCTTTGAGAACTTTGAAGATGTCACTTCATTGTTTTCTAGCTGCCGTGATTTCTGACAAGTACCTTTGTCCCTCTGTAAATGTTTTTCCCTCTCTGATTGCGTTCAGGATTTTCTCTGCCTTCTGTTTTCTGCCTGCATTACATACCTACATGTTTGTTTTGTTTTGATTTTGTTTATTTCTTCAGGGTAGGTGTATTTATACTATTTTATGTTTGCTGAACTTCTTGGATCTGTGATCTGGTATTTGTGATTAATTTTGGAAAATTCTTGGCTATTAGTTTTTCAAATAATTTTTCTGCCTTATTCTTTCCATCTTCTTCTGTAATTCCAATAACAGATATGTTATACCATTTGATATTTCTTCACAATGCTCTATTCTCATCTGATCTTGCATGCTGTGCATTTTTTCCATCAGTGCCTTTAACATATTAATCATCATAATTTTAAATCATCTGCCAGATGACTTCAGCATCTGGGTATGGTTCAGGTTAATTATTTTGTCTCTTGAAGGTATATCAATTTTTTTTTTTTTTTTGCATTTTCACATGCTTCACAATTTTTGTTGAAAACTGGACATCTTGTGTAGGACAATAAGTCTGAGGTAGATTTTTATGCTTGGAAGTGGACATCTCTTTCCTTTGTTAGGCCTTTAATGTGTGGTTTATGTTAATCTTATTAGGAGTTAGGCCCAGTTTGAAGTTTGTTTTTGCTATGGTTACTGTTGGTACACCAGAGTCTTCAAATTTCTCTATAGCTAGAATGATTACCTCTGGTTCTGAGTCTAGTACCTTTTCCTGTTCCTTCCCCAGGGCTCGAAGGTTTTATCCTGTTTTCTCATCCTGGGTGTGATGGATTTTTACCAGTGCCCTGAGTGCAGCACTTTGTGATGGTGTCAGGAGAGATAGAAGAGAACAGATGGAGTTTTGCTCACCTCTTGCAGTGATCATATTTTTCTCTCCCCAGTCTTCTCCATGAGTGTCTGGTGGAATTTGTGGAGAAAAATCCGGCAAGAAGGTACCCACGTGCTACTGTGCCTGTGGCCGCCACAGACACCACGTTGTCCCACCAGCCTCCATCCAGCCTCACCAATTTGTCTGCTACTCTAGATGAATTCTCCGGGCTCACATCTGGCAGCTTCTGCCTTAGATGAGCCATTATCACAGTCTTCCACAGTGTCTCTCAAGATTTGGGGTGATTTGGTTGTCCTTCATCCTCAGTTTTCTCATGGTTTCAAGAAAGGACGTCAACTTATGGACTGTCCATCTCATAATATAAGAGAGGGAGAGATAGCTTTACCAGCTATCTATATCTTTCCTCAGGTTTTCTAATACAAACTTTGAATCTATCAAGCTTTGGGGAGAGGATCTTAATTTTCTTTTCCCTCAAATGTTTGCCCAACTGAGAAATTTGTATTTTAATCTTCTTAATTTAATCTATTTAGAGGTTTTAGTGATGGTGTGACAACTACACTCTTAATTTTGTTTCTTTGAAGCTGAGTTTTACTCAGCCTTTGTCACTGAGGGATTCAGTTTTATCTTTTACTGTTAGGGGTTAAGAAGGTGTTGCATCTTCCAACCCTACAAGTCTCTGATGCATGCCCTTTCATTCCTGCTTGCAAGGAAGACAATTATTTTTAAATTATGTTTTTCTTGTATTACCTTGCTAAAGGAAACCTTTAGTAATTAGTACACACTGTGAATATTCTATTGTCCAAACTCTCTCCAAGAGCTGTAAGTTTATTACAGGTGATAATTTTGCCAAACAATTTTGCAAACAATTATTTTCACCGTACAATCATGTCATTCATGATTTTCCCAGCCTCTGATAATCATTTCCTGACTGTTCACCACCCACTACAATGTCAATGTTGCATATCTCAGGTTTGGGTGTTCATAGGATCTCATTTTTGATACTGATTTCCACATCACTCACGACAGCCTAGGTTATGCTAGGTTGATAAGCAACCCCAAAATATTTATAGTTTCTGATAACTAATGGGCTTCCCAGGTGGTTCTGATGGTAAAGAATCTGCCTGCCGATGCAGAGGGCATGGGTTTGATCCCTGTGTTGGGAAGATTCCCCTGGAGAAGGAAACGGCAACCCACTCCAGTATTCTTGCCTGCAGAATTCCATGCACAGAGGATCCTGGTGGGCTACAGTCCATGGGGTTGCAAAGAGTCAGACATGACTGAGCGACTAACACACACTTAACCAATATTTTTTTTTTCCTTTCTGTGTCCATCATGGATTGGCTGACTGCCATCAGCTGAATGTTTGTGTCCTCCCAAAATTCTTATGTTGATGCCTTAATTCCAATGGTGATAGAATTTGAGAGGTAGTTGGGTTTGAATGAGGCCATGCAGATGGAACCCCATTATGGGTTTGGTCCCCATGTAAGGGGACAAAGAGGCCCAAGTCTTTCTTCCTCTGCCATGTAAGGAAGCCAACAAGGGGACTCTTACCAGAACTTGTCCATGCAGGCGCCCTGATCTTACACTTACTTAGCCTCCAAAACGGTGCAAAATGAATGTGTTAAAGTCACTCAGTCTATGGTATTCTGGTTGTAGCAACCCAAGCTGACTAGGACTCTGGATGAGGGCTCTGCCCCACATCTTAGCACTGTGAATCCCAGGCTGCACGAGCATCCACTTCCTGGAGCTCTTGAAGTTTCCACCCTGAAGTAATTCGAGTCACTTCCTCTCCTATTTCACTGGCCGAGGCAAATCACATGGCATGTCTGATTTCAAAGAAGCAAGTAACCGTAACCCACGATTGCCCACAAGAGAGAGAGGCAAGAACACCTGGAAGACAGACAGGACCTCCAGACCTCATAACAAGACTCATGTTTACTTCCTGCCCGCTACCAATCCAAGTGTTTTGGATTTTACCCTACTCTTGCTTGCAAAAGTGGATTTTTGGCCAGATTAGGCCAATCAGAACACTGAATCGTCCTGACCATAGGGACTGGCTCAGAAATGGGCTGAAGACCCAACTTGATCAATGAGACTCGATTCAGGACCGCCTTTGGGATATTGCTGAGAAACAGTCTCTTTTCAATGGACACGGAAGTATAAAATGCAAGTCTAGAACTGACAGGGGCTGTACGTTCAGAGAGACTTGCCTGAAGACATCAGGAAGGAAAAGCAGAGATGGAGGGAGAGGTGGGGTGAAAGAAAGTGAAGGAGAATGAGCAAGAGAGATAGGAGATAGCTGCAGCAAGAGTGAGAACAAGGGAGGGAGGAGAGGCCCTGGATTCAGTCATTCCTGACCCACTCTAGGACTTTTCAGCTATGAGAGCTAATAAATCCCTTTTTGGCTTGAATTGGTTGTTATCACCTACAACCACTAGAGTCGTGAACAACATGCTGCCCTTTAGGTAGGTGGCTATTCAGTTCTTGTTCCTGGAAGGACTTAGATGTGCTCAGATGTTTTCCCCCTCTTGCCAGAAAGCAACCAACAATCACTGTGAAGCAAGAGTTGGCCAAAGATACATGTGATAGATATTCAAGACCAACCTTAGATCATCAGGTTTAAAAGGCACCAAATCAATAGAAAGTCATTAAAAATCAATCCCGTGACAATGGATGCTCTGGTTTACTTGCCCTCACTCACCACTTCCAGCCTCTAATGCTTGAATCATTTCCCATTGATATGCGAAGCATATGCCAATTTAAATTTATTGGAGCACTTCACATTTTTAAGTGCTTAAATTTGGAAAAGATGAGCTTTATGGGGCCAGCATAGTGTAGAATGATCAGAAATGTTAAGAATGTGTTGCACTTTTTGTCATTTCCAAAAGGTTAAAGAGTTGGGTTTATGAAATTCAAAATGATTTAAAATCATAAAATTGCTTTCGTCCAGTGGCAGTATTTGAATTTGGGAATTTGTAGGAAGCCTGGTTTACTTTCCAACTTACCCAAAGTGGCTGCCACATTTCTAGGAACTCCATCTTGCCTCAGATGGGAGTCACCCATCAGATAACTCAAAATTGAATACTGTGCTCATTTTTAATCTGTCATTTAATTTCTAAACAACTTGGGCTTCAGGTAAGCATGATATATAATGATTTCAAATATTTAGCTAAACTCATATTCTTGAAAGAATTCCACTCTCTCAAATTAAAACTCATTTAAGAATTTGAAGTGATTTTAATTGGTCTTCTCTCCAGGCTGGAAAAATCCTATTTCACTTTTAAAAACATTAATTTTTTGTTTTGCCCTGCTTGTTAAAGACGCATATGTAAAGTTACTGCAATCAGCACTGTGATTTCTAGAATCGAATCTTAGCCTCATACAGTAAACACTGATAAATCTGCAGAATTTCAAACGGCTGCCACAAACAGGTGATCACTTTGTAGTGTTTCCTCGTTACTCTAATGCCGCAGCACCCCATCCACTTCTCCTGATGCTAAGTACTGGGAATATTAAAACCCAATTATAAATTAGGAGGGAGCCTGTTCCCCTCTCCAGTCTATGTCAGAAGCCAGGAGGACTCACAGGCACTGAGCGTTAGACCGACACTTTGGAATCTGCCTCCCCTCAGCTCGTCATTCTGTACAGACCATTCCCTCCCCGAATTTTACTCAGGTCAACCTGTAATATTTAATCACAATAACAATCCTTTGCATTAACATATTTAGCCTTGGTGCCAAGGTCCAAATTTGCTAATCTTGTCCTTAAATATATGTTCACTGTGAAATAGATGAACATTCCCTAACTTTAAATCACTAGTTTAAAAAGCTCACATTTTATAACAGTGATCAAAAGTGAAACACGAAAGGAGGATGCATAAATCCAAATGCAGAGATGTATCAAACACAAGGTGCTTGTCAATCCTGTGGACTTTTGTGCCTTGAATTGGTCCCATTTCCACCTCCACCCCAAATTCCCAGGGATGGCTCTCAGCCTGGCCTGCCTGGCCAGTCCTCAGCATCTCCCAGGTGGTCAGCCCTGCGTTCTGTCCGGCCGTTCAGCTCAGCAGAGCAGTCTTGTCTCACTGTACCCCACACCCTGTCAAGACGGGCCCTCGCAAAGCCAACACGTGGTGGATGCCAGCCCTGACCTCTCCTGGAGCACAGGGAGGCATGGCAATAAGCTGCCCTCTGGACCAGACCCCGTGGCTTGTGCTTGGGAGTTAGAGAGAGCCGTCAACTTCCCACCTCTTGAGTCGCCCACTGAGATACATGAAGCTGGTCAGAAAGGGGAAAAAATAACTTTGATCCAGTGAGACACTTCATCAAGAAAATTCCACAAGAAATCGGTTGTTACCTGCAGATAACAACTGGTTTGTTAGCTAATGGCTGGGGGCAAAGCCAAGGCCAGTTATAGCTCCAGCTGTCCAGTCATTAACTGCAGTAAAGACTGATTTTGAGGAGGTTATTGCTGTGATAAAATATCCTCAAAAGATTATAACAGCAATAGTGTATGGGAAAAAAAAAGTCTTAGTGGCTATAGTATGACTGAATGGCTGCTTTTGAAAAATTGGCCGCTCCCTGGCGGTTCATAACCGATTTTCCACCAGTCAAAAGCAAGTTGTGCTCTGTTAGGTTTATTGTACAAGGCAATAAAAATATTGGCCAGGTTAAATTGTCAGCGTGTTATGGCATTAACCATTCTTTTACTGTGTTTAATTTAAGCGTTACGATGATTCATTATGGAAGAACGTGTCCCATGCAAATGAACAGACATCGAGTGTCAAAAATATGCAGCGTGGTTTTTTTTAAAGCAAAATTAATTTTTATTTGATGGCTTCTGTAGGCGGAAGGACATCTAAGATGTGGCAAAAAGTGTACATATACTTTTTTTAAATTGCTATGGCATTCTGAGAGATTGAGTCATGACAGTACTGTTTCCCAGAGCGTCTGCTTGGCCTTAAATAAAAAGTCCTTGCGGGCACACGGAGCTCAGCCCATGACTTCTGCAGTGACACGGCCTTGGCCCTCACCTCCAGGCCCAGTCCTACATCCTGCCCGTGGCCTCCAGCACGTCTGACTCCAGAGGACTCTCAGAGCCACTTTCTGGTTCCTGAAAAAGCTACATTCCAGGGCTGGGATCTTATCTGCCTGCCTGGGCTTTTGGAGACACTTCCAAGAAAGATGTGGCCTTCCAGGACGGGTCCTGAGACAGCCAAGGCAACAAATGGCCATGACCCTGCCTGTCCCTAAGGAGCATTCCCAGACCACCCTGTGATTAAGGCTTCACTCTGTGTGCCAGGAGGTGTGATTACTCAAACAATCATGCTGGTCAGGTGTCCATCCCTGTCCAGGTGACACAGGTCAGCACGAACCCGAACAGCACCTGACACACACCAGGAGGGTCAGTTTCACAATCTCTCCCTCCCCTCAATCCCCACAAAGCCAGTCTGGCCTTCCTGTGGCACATAGCAGATTCTACCTTGTATGGAAACACGTGTGATGGATCCTACCACCCTTCCCTCCCACCTCCACCCTCCACAGTATAAGAACCATGAGCTCCTTAAAGACAAAAGGATGGGCCTCGCCCATCCCATGGAAGCCTAATCTCCCCAGGTCTGGGGAAGAGCACCTCTGGTGCGTGTGCATCCTTCCTGAGCAGGCAGGGCTCCCGCCTCCCACCATGTCCCCCTCACCTGTGCCCAGCGAGTTTCTGGGTGCACGTGGAGTCTGTCTCAGGGACCCCCACCATCCTCAGCTGCCGCACTACTTTGGGCAGTTCCAGAGTGTGCTCGGAGAAGGCAATGGCACCCCACTCTAGTACTCTTGCCTGGAAAATCCCATGGACGGAGGAGCCTGGTAGGCTGCAGTCCATGGGGTCTCTAAGAGTCGGACACGACTGAGCAACTTCACTTTCACTTTTCACTTTCCTGCATTGGAGAAGGAAATGGCAACCCACTCCAGTGTTCTTGCCTGGAGAATCCCAGGGATGGGGGAGCCTGGTGGGCTGCCGTCTATAGGGTCACACAGAGTCCGACATGACTGAAGTGACCTAGCAGCAGCAGCAGCAGCAGAGTGTGCTGGTTCCTCCTCTCCTGCTCCATCCCATCCACAGGGCAGCATCAACTCTTCCACAGGATGCAGTCTGCTGCCAGGCACTGGGCCACAGATGCACTGGCACCTTCTGTCTGCCTGAGGGCACACTCGCGCATGCTTGGGGCCCACTTAGTTCTCAGAACTGAACAGGATACCAGCTTCCTTGCTCCCCTGCAAGCTCTCAGGCCCATTCAGGCTCCAGGCTGAATTCCAAACAGCCCCTCCCACCTCCCAAGAGGCCCCAGCGTCTCTCCTCCAGGGATGCTGAGAGCAGGTTGGGAAGGCTGGTCCTCCCTCCATCTCAGGACCCAGCCCAATGCAGCAATGACTATTGAGTGGAAGAAGCGTTGTCTCCCCAACCCCCCAGTAAAGACTCTGGTGGCCCCCACAGCTCCCCACACAGCTGAACCCCAGCCATGGACACCATAGCCCGTACCAAAACCAGGACCAGCCCTTTGGGTGACGCAGGAAGGAGCTCTATGGGAGTGTACTGAAGAGAAACTGGTGGTGAGCTGAGAGGGATAGCTTTGGTTGGAGAACTGAGGCCCCATTGGCCACACCCTGGGAATGTGCTCAGGGTCATGATCAGAGACCCCTGTAAGCTCCTCAGAGGAGGGACCTGTATTCAGCACACTGAGGGAACACCCCCCAGGCCCTGGGAACATTCTCAGCATGCCCACTCATACATGGCACTCACGCAGCTGCACACACACATGCACACACGGACATTAGCCACCTTCTTAGTCAGCTCGGGCTGCTGTAACAAAATACCGCTCGTGCAGAGATTATACAGCAGACATTTATTTCTCAGCAATCTGGAGGCTGGAAAGGCTGAGAGCAAGGTGCTGGCTGATTCAGTTCCTGGTCAGAGCCCTTTCTGGCCCAGCATGTCCTCACACAGAAGAGACAGGATGGTCTCAGGTCCTCTCCTTTTCTTGTAAGGGCACTAATCCTATCATGGGGCTCCACCTTCCTGACCTCAGCCAATCACAATAACTTCCCCAAAGCCTACCTCCTAATAGCTCACATTGTGGGTTAGGCCTTCAGTGTAAGGATTTGGTGGGGGGACACATTCATTGCATAACACCCCTGCACACACATACACACACGTGTACCCTCACATGTGTGCATAGTGTATCCACACACATACAAGCACGCACAGGTTTGCATGTCCATACTGTACCCACATACCCAGACTCACACCTGCACAGAAATGTGCACACGTGCTCACATGCTTACAGGTTATATGTGTGATCACACGCACACCTACACGCACACCTTTCTCATACTGACTAATTGAATCAGTGGTTTTTAATGAGCACACACGGTAAGACAGGCCAGTGCTCAACTGATCTATTCTTGAAAAGCCCACAGTCTTGTCAAATAAACACTGGAGTGGGTTGCCATTTCCTTTTCCAATGCAGGAAAGTGAAAAGTGAAATTGAAGTCGCTCAGTCGTGTCCGACTCTTCGCGACCCCATGGACTGCAGCCTACCAGGCTCCTCCATCCATGGGATTTTCCAGGCAAGAGTACTGGAGTGGGGTGCCATTGCCTTCTCCGCAAATAAGCACAGGATTCCTAATAAACGCTGGAGAGGGTGTGGAGCACAAGGAACCCTCTGACACTGTTGGTGGGAATGTAAATTGGTACAGTCACTGTGGGGAACAGTATGAAGGGTTCTCAAAAAATTAAAAATAGAATTACCATATGATCCTCCAATCCCACTCCTGGGCATATTTCTGGAGAATTCGAAAAAAATATATGTGTCCCAGTGCTCCCAGCAGCACTCTTTACGAAAGCAAAGACATGGAAGCAACCTAAATGCCCATCAACAGATGAATGGCTAAAGAAGACATGGTGTGTATATATATGTGTATACACACACACACACACACACACACACACACAGTGGAATATTACTCAGCCTTAAAACAGAATAAAATAATGCTGTTTGCAGCAACATTGATGGATTTAGAGTTCATCATACTAAGGGAAGTAAGTCAGACAAAGACAAATATCATGTATCACTTTTATGTAGGATATCAAAAATTATACAAATAAAGTTATTTAAAAAACAAATAGACTCACATACATAGAAAACAAACTAATGGTTACCAAAGGGGATAGTGGGGGGAAGGGCATAAATTAAGCATTTGGGATTAACATATACACACTACTAGACATAAAAATAGATAAACAAGGGCCTACAATATAGTACAGGGAGCTATATTCAGTATCTTGTATTACCACATAATAAAAGAATCTGAAAAAGAATATATATAGTCTCCCAAGGCAATAGAAATAAAAGCAAAAGTTAAAAAACAGTACCTAATCAAACTTATAAGCTTTTGCACAGCAAAAGAAACCACACACAAAATGAAAAGACAACATAGAGAATGGTAGAAAATCTCTGCAAATGATGCAAGCAACAAGGCCTTAATTTCTGAAATATGCAAACAGCTCATGCAACTCAATAATGAAAAACCAAATAGCCATCAATGAGCAGAAGACCTGTTTCTCCAGATAAGACACACAGATGGCCAATAGGCATGTGAAAAGATGCTCATCACTGCTGATTATTAGAGAAATGCAAGTCAAACTACAATGGAGTACCACCTCATACCAGTCAGAATGGGCATCAACTGAAAAGTCTACAAATAACCAATGTTGGAGAAGGTGTGGAGAAAAGGAAACCCTCCTATAATGTTGGTAGGAATGTAAATTGGTGTAACCATTATGGGAAACAGTATGGAGATTCCTCAAAAAACTAAAAATAGAGTTGCCATATGATTCAGCAATCCCCTTCTTGGCACATATCTGGAAAAAACTGTAATTCGACAAGATTCATGCATTTATATGTTCATAACAGCTCTGTTTACAATAGCTAAGACATGGAAGCAACCTAAATTCTAAACGTCCATCAACAGATGAATAGATAAAGAAGATGTGGTATTTATATATACATATATATATACACTAGACACACACATATATGTTTATACACACACACACACACACACACACATATATATATATACACACACGAATACTACTCAGCCATAAAAAGAATGAAAAAGTATGAAGTAATGTCATTTGCAGAAACATGGATGGACCTAGAGATTATCGTATCTCTGCCAGTCAGACAGAGAAAGCTAAATATTACATGGTCCTACTTACATGCAGAATCTGAAATATGAGCCTATCTATGAACAGAAACAAACTCACAGACATAGAGATCAGACTTACGGTTGCCAAGAGGGAGGGAAGGATTGAGGATTTGGGATTAGTAAATGCAATTGGTATTTATAGAATGGATAAACATCAAGGTCCTACTGTAGAGCACAGGGAACCATGTTCAATATCCTGCAATAAATCATAATGGAAAAGAATATGAAGAAGAATATGCATATATATGCATAACTGAGGCACTTTGCTGTACACCTGAAACTAACATGACATTGTAAATTAACTACACTTCAATTTCTAGTTAACACACACACACAATTGCCAAACCAGGGATTCTGGTCCTCTGAAGGCTGGCCTCAGAGAACTGCAGGTGTGACCGGCAGGATCCAGTCTGGGGAAGGCTGCTGGAAAAGGGGCCCAGGAAGCTTGGAGTGTTCTTGGGCGCAGGTCTCCAGGCAGAGGAGGGTACGGAGGCCTCCAGGCCCTGTCCCCATCCTGAGGCCACCAACGTCACCAGAAGCTGCTGCCTGGCCAGGATGCCGGGGAAGGAGGCAGGCCACCTGAGCCTGCTCAGTCCCTCCAGCCAACACGCGTGACGCTTCCTTCTCTACCTCTGCTCCACCTGCAGCGCAGGCGGCCATCCTGGACAGCGCAGAGGTGCCCAGGGGCCAATCTGCTGATGGGCAGAGTGAAAGCACAGGGCCTCCTTGACCCCCTGCCTCCTGGGGCCCCCACCGGCTGAGATACTGCGTTCTCCCCTGCCTTCCACCCTCCCCCATCCCAGCCAGGCTCTATCTCTGCAGGGCATACTGTGGGAGAGCTGCAGAAAGGGCCTCCACCCTTGCCCACCCACCCTCTCTGTCCACTGTCCCTGCCCCAGGGCTCCCAGGGCCCCCAAGATCCAGACTCCATCCACTCCATGTCCATCTCAGCTCAGTCTGTGCCCCTGAACCCTGAGAGGTGAGCATGTGGGGAGGGTCGCAAGGTGAAGGCTGTTTGCGCCACACATTCTGCTTCCCGTTTCCCCGTCAGGGACCAGGCAGCCCCAACTCCTCCCAAGGCTTCTTACCTTCAGCGGCACCAGAGCCCGGTAACTGACATGGCCACATGGTGGGGGGAGGTATCTTCTTTGAGTCTTTAGGAAGACCTTTGGCGGTTGCGAGCAAGCTCTGCTAGGGAGTGGGGAAGGGAGGCTTCTCAGGCAGTTGGGGGTCAGACGCCAGCCAGGAGTCTGGACACCGAGACTCTTGTCCGAGGCTGCTGGCAGGAGCACGTGCCCTACCAGGGACTCAGGGACCCCCACTGTGAAACGTGAGGATGTGTGGGGGCAGCCGGGCGCTGCGCACGGCTTCAGTCCTGTGCACATGGACCCACTTGACTCGTCTGTTTGTTCAGCAGCAATTACTGAACAGCAGCTATGGTGGGGATATGGAGAGAGAGAGAAGCCAATCCACTCTTGCCTTCCCAGAGCTGATAGCTGGAGGGGGTCAGACATAACCAAATAGTCACCTGGGCTGAAGGAAGACAGCCACTGTTGATGGGGCAGTTGTGGAGGTAGGTGAAGGGTTAGAGCAGCACCCACAGAGTTCTAAGTGGGGCACGGGCATCACTAAGGAGGAGGGGACAGGGTTCCAGACAGAGGCCCCCGACCAGCTGGGCCACCGATCAAGGTGCAAGGAGGGTGTAGGAAATGGGGTGCAGGAGGCCAGAGCTTACTGCAGGCTTCACTGGAGCTGAGGAGCTAGGGTGAAGGCAATGGGAGTCCACAAAGGGGTTCGCTCTGGAGAGAATGCATGAGGGCCAGGGCAGTTGGAGCTGGGGACACACAGGGGCTGGGGCGGGATCCAGGCCATGGGGGTTGGGGGGCTGTGCTGGGATGCTTGTTGCTGTAACTGGGAAGTGGAGATGTCCCAGCTGGGAGGAGCCCTGGGATGGGATGAGTCTCCTGTGTGGGGATGTATCTCTGTGACTGCGCACACATGTGAGCGCATCCGTGTGTGTGCCTCTATACGTGTGAGGGTGTACATCCACACGTATGCGAACCCCCATGTGTGTCTTCCTTTGTGCCTTTGTCCATGTGGTGTGAGCACTGGCCTGTGTGCACATGCTTTGGGGGTGACTGGCACTAGGAAAGGTCCCGCCAAAGACACACTTCACAGGGCTGACCCGGGGGGATTCCCCCTGCACCCCCTGCCCACCTAGACTAGGAGACCAGGATTTCCTGAGAAGTCCTCCTGCTTGTCTCTCCCAGGGGGCAGTTGGGTGCTCCCCACTCCAGCAGCCCAGAGACTGGCAGGTGAGTGGCCAGCGTGTTCATGGTAAGGACTTTAGGAAAAACCTAAGGATCGCAGTAGATCCTAGTGGTCATGTGTGAGTGTGGGAGTTAGACTATAAAGAAAGCTGAGCGCTGAAGAATTGATGCTTTCGAACTGTGGTGTTGGAAAGTCCCTTGGACTGCAAGGAGATCCAACCAGTCCATCCTAAAGGAGATCAGTCCTGAGTGTTCATTGGAAGGACTGATGTTGAAGCTGAAACTCCAATACTTTGGCCACCTGATGCGAAGAACTGACTTATTTGAAAAGACCCTGATGATGAAAGATTGAAAGCAGGAGGAAAAGGGGACGACAGAGGATGAGATAGCATCACCGACTCCATAAGCATGAGTTTGAGTAAACTCTGGGAGTTTGTGATGGACAGGGAGGCCTGGGGTGCTGCAGTCCATGGGATCACAAAGAGTCGGACACGACTGAGCGACTGAACGGAACTGAACTGAAGGAGCCCAGGGCCAGGTCCCTTTGTCTGCATTTCACTAGAGCCATTCTAGCTCGTGCTGTGACATAAATGAAGAAGGCAACAGCGAACACATGTCCTGCTTGGCTCGCCCTGGCTCCCGCAGTGCCTAGTGGGCAGGGACACTCCAGTCGGTCATCTCCCTGCAGTGGGGTCCAAGGGAGGGCAAGCACCCACCACCACCTCATCCACAGGTGGGGCCAGCTCCTCCGGCAGCCCTGGGGTAGGAGAGAGCCTTCTCCCAGTCAGTGGCACCACAGGCCTGTTCTGGCCTCCACAACCCCACAGAGAAAGAATCTGAACTTCAGTCCAGCACCTGGCCCAGAGACACCTTCAGAGCACCCACCGCTCCTCTGATTTCAGCTTTAATCCACCCGCATACATCATTCTGTATCAAGGATTAATTTTATCATTGTATTTTCTAAAACTATATTGCAACACATTGTGTTATATCCGTATGCATTTTGCAAGTGTAATACAAAAAAATGAATGAAATGATATATAATTCTTATTTATTTTTATTACTAGCCAACTCAGTGTTGTACGCGGAAAAGCACAGCCCCAGACAAGTCAATATAATGTATTTCAGCACAGTGGTTTAGCACAATTTACTTTAGGAATGTGTCACCCACAAACATAACTATTTTTCTGCTCAGAGAGGTGAGGGTTGGAGCTATGCTCTTAAATTAAAACCCATCCAATTCCAGACTTAACAAAGCACCGTTTCCCCTAGATCTTTCAGCAGCAAGCCTGTGAGTATTTGCGGTATCTCGGCAAAAGCCCACCCGGTCCCCATGCTACTTTGTTCTGAAAGCCAGCGTTTGACTAATTCTGTACTCCAATAATTGCTAAATCAAAAGAATTTATTATCCCTGAAACTTTAAATGGGAAGGAAATAAGGGGAGGAGGTTCGCACTGAACCTTAATAATGATAAAATTCAACCACGGTCAGCGACTTGCCAACCTATAATCCCAGTCCAGGAGAGCATGGGGACAGAGGAGGAGGGCTGGCCGGAACTAAGGCAGCCATGTTGCCTTTCCTTTTGGCAAAAAAAGAACTGCTGCGGGTTCGTTGCTGGGAAAGGAGAAAGACTGGCTTGATTCTCTTCTGTTACCTGCTTAAACTGAGCCTAATTCCTCTTATTTTGCTGGAACTGATTTGGCTTAATTCTCTCTCCCCTAGTTCGATGTCTTTTGCCATATTCTGGGACATTTTTCAAATAACCCTGACATAGAAAGGAAGAGGAGAGGCAAAGGGGCGGGAAGAGAAAGAGCGGCAAGAAGTGGGAGGGCGTAAGAAGACATCAATTAAACAACGTTGCTGTCGGAAATCAGAAACGCACCTCACATGCGCTTTTGATGGGGATCGAGCCAGCGTGCCCTGGCCGAGCCAAGATCCTGTTGCTGTAATCACCAGCAGAGGTGCTCACGGAGAAACTGCCTGAAAAACAAAACCCCACTTTTATTTCCTCTTCTGTCTCCAGGTAGACTTCTGGTCATAAAGAATGTGGGGGAACAGGCTAGATGTGTGGCCTGCTGGGGACATCATCTTTTTAGCTGGTCCTCTCAGAGGCTGCCGTTGGGGGGCCCAGGGTTACAGGACAACAGATTCCACACTTCCACACGTGGTTTTTGTGAGGGCCTCCTGAATGCAAGGTCAGGTAGGCCCCAGAAGGAGGTCACCACTGCAGACTCAGGGATTGGTGACATTCCTCTTGATCCAAGCAGGTGCTGGCCATGGACAACGTGCTCTCTGAAGACTGCAGGGCTCCAAGTGGTCCCTCCTGTACTGAGGCTACCCGTGCAAAATCTGTACCCTCAATGCGTACCCACGCCCTCCACACTCGACTGTGGCCTCCAGGCTCAGTCAAGTCCTCTACGTTTGGCCACGCCCTTCCACTAAACCACACCCTCTATGGTCAGCCACGCCCCCAAAGGTGGGGCTGCCCTACACCCTTGACCACGCCCTCTGCTCGGCTCCCCCTTCAAAGCTCTGCACCTTCTACTCAGCCAACCCTGCTGCCTCCCGAGATAAACACTTCCCTCCCCAACCTTGGCCTCCGTCCCCCTCCCCAGTGCCCTCTGGTCCTCTCTGTTTCACTCTCTCCACTTCTGCTGAGCTAGATATCTCTTCAAACCTAAGACAGATCATGTGGCTGCCCACCGAACACTTTTCAAAGGTCTTTTTATGAAAACCAGGTATTCGTCTCTACAGCACTTGGCCCTAACACCTCATCCCTTCATTTCAGCCACCTTCTGCCACCCTCCTACCCTATGCCCACTCTCCTGCAAGGACCTTGCTCACTGTCACCTGCAGAGCCCTTCAGCTCCTCGGAGACACCCCCTCACTCGGTCTCTAGAGGTTCTGTATGCCCTCCTTCAGGATAATTAAGGTAGTGGTGATTGTGCTTTATTTCTGTGATTGACTAATATTTTCTCTTCCCTCCTGAGGCTGGAGCACACGAATTGCATTACCGTTGGCTTATCATTTCATCCCAGAGCCTAGAATAGCACCTGACATAAAATTAAAGTGTATTAGCTAAATTAAAATTGCAGAATAGGAGAATATTTACCAAAATATGACAAATATCAGAGATTGGGTTCATGCTCTAATATATAAAGAGACCTTACAAGTGGATTATTTTAAATAAAAGAGAAGTCTGAGAGATGGAAAGGCGATTAAAGAATTGATAACATAGGTGCAATCCCATCTCTTGGAGGGAAGCCCACACTACCTTGGACTCCTTCTCAATGAGCCACTTCACCAGTCACTCTTCTGTGAGGGGCCACACTCCAACATTTGCCCCCTCCTCCCAGGGCACCTCCCTTGAGCCAGGACACCTGGAAAAGCTCAGTAATATCCACTCCCTGACTTGCTCAGGAAAGCCAGGGGAAGAAAAGCAATTACTCCCCAGGTGGTGACCAGGGCCAGACTCTAGGAAATCAGAGCATGGGCACCCGTGGGCCACTCTTTACCTTGGGGCTGCTTCTTACAGGTTCTACGTGAGTGAAGTAGTTATAAACCAAATGTCGTGCACTTGAGGAGAACTCCTTTTGCCAAAGAATACCTTTGGCAAAATCCTTTTCAAAGTAAAGCAGTGTGTTTGTAGTGAGTTAATTCTTCTTCTTTTACCGAATATTCGGGCATTTGTATTTGAGTTTACTAAAGGGAGCCACTAACTTTGTAAAGTACACGTTTCCACTTTGATGAGATCCCTGGCCTCAGCTTACTGTTCACTCCTTATTTCCCTTTGCCTTGATCTTAATAATGTTGTGCCATATGTATTTTTTTATCCGAGTTAAACACTTTTGGAGCCAGATGGGTGCAATGCAGTAAATAAGCACACAAGTATGGGCAGTAACCTCGCTGTCTCTCCCCCCTGCACCCTCGTGGGGCAGGTCTGGGTGCTGGGGAACCTCAGAAGACCACGGAGACACACGCAGAAGGCCGATACTCAGGAGTTAGAAGGCACTGGAATAGGGGTCGTGTTGAGAGTGGTCTCCGAGATATGGAGAGAGCCTTTGTTGGGTCCAGTGGGCTCGGCAGAGGCAGAGTGTGAGGTGGGGAGGGGACACCTATTTCTGGCCATGGCTTGGCCACTAGGATGTCCAGAAATGGGCCATGGCCCGAGGTCAGGCTGACTGGGCTGGGGACCAGGAATTGTGAGTGGGTCTGGGGACGAGCTGCTGGCTCCACAGTGATGTGGCCACAGCCTGGAAAAATCTGCTTAGGTGAAGAGGCCATGTGTCAGTTTGTCCATCTGTCTGACCATCTATATCCAAGCATGCTAACTAAGCGACCGGAACTGGAGGGGAATGATAATGTGGCCGATTCACCCTCAGAAGGAGCTGTGGGCACAGGGCCAAATAATATTCTCGGATAGGACTTTTTTGTTTCCAGTGTCCTGTTCAAAACCAGCTGCAATTCTTTTTTTAAGTACCATTTCAGTCGACTTTTTGAAATGAAGGATTTGTATTTCAGTGCAAAATCTGCATTTGGACACCACAATGAGACTCAAATTCTCTGTCTTTGGTTCTTCTCCTCAGACAAACCAATTCTTTCCGGGACTTGTAAATTTGCTCAAGATCAAATGCCACATGTGTTCAGAGAGTGACAGCCCAGAGACACCCATGGTGGTGGGGGAGAGGAAACACTCTGTCCTCACCACATATGAGAAAGACAAATCACAGAGGGGCCATTCCTGACCTGCTGGATATGTTCACTTGCCAAAGAAATGGTACACACAAGTGAACTCTAAAGATGGGCTGGGGACAGGGGCACTAAATACAGGCAACTAGGAATCAAGTGATCTTTGCTCTCATAGGGACAGTGAGGGAAGTAAATACCCATTAGGAGAAAAAAATTGAAAGGAAGGATGAATGGATGGATGGACAGATGGATGCATAGCAATTGAATTCATGACACAAAATAATATTTGAGTTTTGCAGTTATAAGGATAATACTAGAGAAAAGAAGGAGTATGATGAGAAGAAGGGAAAGGGGAGAGAGGGCAGAAGAAGGAGGAAGGTGCGGGAGTTATGTGACTCCCTGGCCAGTGTAGTAATAACTGACAGTATCAGCCAGTGGATGCAGAACCATTCTGGGGATGTTGGAAAAAGTCCACATTCAGCAGAGGAAGGAGAGAGTAAAGGAAGCAGCTCTGTCTTTCAGATGCCATCAGCATGAAGTCCAGACCTTGGACAACATGTCCTGGATCTGTCTGCAGGTGCTCCGAGTTAGATGTCTCTCTTGAAAAAAGAAAAGCATCTGACGGTTACATCTGACATAGTGGCCAGCTCCCTGGATTCACGCCGGGTTAAAAATCATCATTCCAAAGGGGCACACAAGAAAGAGGGTAAGGGACCCCATGTTTGTCCTGGGCATGCTAAAAGCATTGGGTTGGTGGGGGACACTAGACTCCCACTCTGTCAAAGGTGAATATTCTAACCATGGGGCAAAGTGCTTAAGGGCAGGAGCCTGGGAGCTGGGTGTTTGGGGACCAGAGACCCACTCTGCCACTTACTGCCTGGGAAACCTCAGACAATTGCTCTTGGAGTTTCAGCTTCCTAACCTATAAACAGGAATGTGATGGATAGTTTTCTTTGTCAACGAGCCTGGGACACAAGATGCCCAGATATCTAGTTAAACATTATTTCTGGGTGTATCTGGGAGGCTGTTTCTGGAAGAGATTAGCATTTGAATGGGTAGACTGAGTAAAACAGATGGCCCTCCTCAAAGTGGATGGACATCACCCCATCCATTGAGGCCTGAAGAGGACAAAAAGGTGGAGGAAGGGAGAACATGCTTCTGTAGAAAAGCCTGACTGATAACAGGGAGTTCCTAAGATCGCACCCAGTCCTCGGGCGGCGGCACGGCACCAGACTCTGAGTCTGGGCTCATCAATGGAAGAATGATGAAAGAGAATCCAGCAGAGCCAGAAGAGGTGGCGGGGCCCTCTCTGTAGGGGGAGGCCTGGTAATGAGCACAAGGACTCAGAAAACCATGCTCCAGGGACACCTTGCTTCACATCCTCCCATTGCCATGGTGACCTATGAAGGCAGGGGCCTGCTTAACACTAGTTAAAAATTAGAAGGCCCTCCCTGTCCCATTCTCTTGAAACCTACCCTAACGCCTTATTTGCAGAACAAGGCTTCATTCCTCTCAGAAGGCAGACAATTTATGGAGCATAGAATTCCTTGGATACTTAAGTTGTGGTTGTTGCTACTCATTTCAGTTCTTCCAAAAGAAGGGCGGCTGGGAGTGAGATGGCTCCAGCTCACCTGAGGGGGAAGCCTTGCCTCCCACCCTCCTTCCCCTGGGGCCAGGACAGTCCATTCAGGACTGGGGTCCCTGACCATGCTTGGCTACAAGGACAGGCTGGTGTGGACAGGAGACTTTGGGGGCTGCTCTGTCCCACCCCATCTTAAGGGCGTCTCCAGCAGGGAGCAAGAGTGCAGACGGGGGGGTGAACCCATGGGTGTGCAATGGGAGATGAGACAGGTCAAGTTTCCACCATAAGGGTGGGATGGGGAGAAGAAGAAAGTGTTTGGGGCAAAGCAACCAGCCTTGGGGGTCTTTCAGAGATTCCTGAAGAGGTAAACCAGGGCTCCAGTCCCACCTCTGCACCAGCCTGCTCGGTGTCCCTGACTGAATTCCTTAACCTCTCTGGGCCTCAGCGTTCTCACTTTAAATGAGGTGAGGGGAAATGACCTTTACACCCGTGCAGCTTCCAAACCCTCAAATCATTTCACTTTTCCTGAGAGGCAGTGGGGGGCCGAGCAGGTGTGTGAGTGGCTGTGAGTGGGAGCACCTTGCAGCTGGTCTGGGTTTTGCAGAAAAGGAGCCATTCCTCTTCCCACACGGACCCCCACCGAGGCCTCCATACTTCTGGGACCCAGCAGGGGTAGTACCTTTCCTGTCATTCAGTGGAAGTCTGGGGAAGTCCTGAGCAGACAGGGCCTGGGAGCTTTGCGAGCAGTGTGGACGTGGGAACGGCAGGCTTTGGACCTTGCTGGGGAGTAGTCAGGGGGTGGAATGCCACGGGCGTAGAGGAGAGGGGATTGATACTCAGACAGCAGTGTCGGGTCTAGAGATCCCAAGGGGCCAACAGCTGTTGACAATAGCGTCCTTGAGGTGCTCTTGCAGATCGAATTCTTTCACTCATCCCTGAGGCAGGAAAAGGTGAGGGGGCTTATCCAAGGTCAGTGGCTGATATCTGTTTCTAGCTCTGGTTACAGATCCCAGTTCTCCCATTAAGGAGACTGTTGTTCCCACAACCTCAGTCCTATGGTCTGGACAAGCCTGAACCCTCTCCCCAGTGCTCTGTCTACCAGGTACCAGGACAGGGGCATGGGGCCCAGACCTGACCAACCAACCTAGGCCATCACCCTGCGCACAGTGATTGGCTCAGCAACAGGCATGCATCCTGAGCCTGGCCAGTGAGATGCCAGGCTTGCTCTTGGCACAAGTGGGAAGCAGCTTTTCTGCTGAGACCATGGAGCTGGAGGATGTATTGCATGCCATTGTCTCTGCTGCCCGAGGAGAAAGCCAGCCTTGAGGCAAGCAGAGCTGAAAGGTGGACGAGAAGGAATCCTGTCGGCAACTTCGATCCAGCCGTGTCTGAAGTTAAGTCATACCTTGGCTCTCCCGTGCCAGGACTCAAACATTCCTTTTTCGCTTCATTCTGCTTTACTTGGATTTATGTCACTTACAACTGAGGGGTCTGTGACAACTGAGCTGTCACACAGCCTGGAAGAACTGCCTGTCCTTCTGACTCAGTGCAGAGCCCTCAGACCAGGGAGTCACAGGAGAGGGCGAGGGCGGCAGGAGCAGACCCACCTTGTAGACCTTTCAGCTCCCCACTGAACACACATGTTGCGGGGCAGACCCAGGCCTCCCTCCCAAGGACTACACAAGCATAGCCTTCATAGGAGCCAGCCCTGGCACCCCTACTCCCTGCCCCACTGCGGGGAGGACAGGAGAGGGGGCTTGCATGGGGAAGAAGGAAGCACCTCCCCGCCAGAAGATATATCAGTCC